>NC_133358.1:10211593-10511593 GCF_030506205.2 Paramisgurnus dabryanus | reverse complement strand
TCTCCCACCTCTCCATTCACGTCGTAATGGGATTGTGTCCGTGGCAGTGAGGAATCATGTTATCCCTGTGTCACCATACTCTTATCCCTCTCTTCATTATGTGTCCCCTGATAAAGAGAAAGGGAGGATAGCCATTCATCATTCACCTTCCACTGCAAGCCGTCCAGACCGTCCCGTCGTGAAACATTTAGCCACAGCCAATCTAAAAGTTAAGCAACATGAATTTATTTATTATAATTCTACTGTGGATTGTTGTTCTAATGTTTAGAGAAATGTCACTGATATCTTTATCTCCCACTTCGTTAAAACTTTACAAGTCAACATGTCCCGGGTGTTTATTGCCGTATGATACTATGTATTACACCGTATCATTTTAAGTTTATTTCTGGCTGAAGTGTTGAGTCGGAAATTGCTCTCCTGTCTTAGGTATGAGGCCGTGAATGCAATGGTTCATTTTAACAACCCTAATAAAAAGCTTCAGTCTCCTCGCAAACTTCCAGTGCCTCGAGAAATAAAAAGTTGTCCTGCTGTTTCTGCTATCCGTTCCCACCGAAAATAACAACATAAACTGAATTTCAAACTGGATAAAGGACCACCATTGTTCATACAGTAGGCTCCTCCTGTTACACCAACCAATAATTTATATCTACACTGTAAAAATTATGTCAAATCCACATATATTTTTATGTTACTTCAACATCAAAATTTAAAATAGAAGTTTTAACTTAATGCAGCATTTTTTATTTACTGTACACTACAAAAACATTTCTAAAGTATCATGTGAAATATTAATGCGATTTTGACTCAGTAGTATACACATTGATGACTTGACATCACGTGCTATGATCATTACATAACCGAAAGCTAACCACACAAACCAAACACAAGTCAAAGCGGCAATTGCAATGAAGAACAATTCAAACAAATTGTTAACATGTAGTTTTAGATTGTAAAGAAAACATTATACAATTGTCACGTTTCAGTTCTTCGTGCTTTTATTATGTAATCTGATTATGCAATGTTGATTTTCTTACATTTTAAAGTGAATGGTAGACGATGTCTTCCCCTCACTATTTAGTTTAAAGCTAAAGGCAAATTACAACTCTAAACGAAGACAATTTATGATGCATATTTAAATAAAAATATTTTAGGATATATTATACTACAGTATTCCTGTAGCTCGATTGGTAGAGCTTAAAGGATTAGTCAATTTTCTTAAAAAAAAAATCCAGATAATTTACTCACCACCATGTCAAAATGTTGATGTCTTTCTTTGTTCAGTGGAGAAGAAATTATGTTTTTTGAGGAAAACATTCCAGGATTTTTCTCATTTTTTTGGACTTTAATGGACCCCAACACCTAACAGTTTTAATGCAGTTTAAAATTGCAGTTTCAAAGGACTCTAAACGATCTCAAACGAGGCAAAAGGGTCTTATCTAGCGAAACGATTGTCATTTTTGACAAGAAAATAAAAATGCACCTTAAACTCGTCTATCTCCGGTCCTGTGACGCGCCAGCGCAACCTCACGTAATTGCGTAATGACGTCGAAAGGTCACGTGTTGCATATATGAAACGCACATTTGTGGACCATTTTAAACAATAAACTGACACAAAGACATTAATTAGTATCATACAAAAACGTCGTAACGGTCCTCTTTCTCCACACTTGTAAACAATGGGGCGTAGTTTCGATACGTCATCCGTGACCTCTTGATGTGATGACGTATTGCGTGAGGTCGCGCTGGCGCGTCACATGACCGGAGATAGACGAGAAGTTGTGGTTTAAAAGTGCATATTTTAAATTTTTCTTGTCAAAAATGCCTTATTTGGGATCGTTTAGAGTCCTTTAAAACTGCAATTTGAAACTGCATTAAAACTGTTAAGTGTTGGGCTCTATTAAAGTCCATTAAAATGAGAAAAATCCTAGAATGTTTTCCTCAAAAAACATAATTTTTTTCTTGTCTGAACAAAGAAAGACATCAACATTTTGGATGACATGGTGGTGAGTAAATTATCTGGATTTTTTTTAAGAAAATGGACGAATCATTTAATGCAAAGGTCATGGGTTTGACCCTAGGGAATACACAAACTATTCTAATAAATCAAATTAAAATGTATAGTTTGAATGCACTGAGTCACTTTGGAAAAAGCATTTTGTCAAATGTATAAAACAAAATAAAACCCAATAGGATGGCTGTTCAGTTCTCTAAATTAAAGATATATGCATATTACAATGAAAACGCACAAAATAAAGAATAATAACTATAAAAGTTAAAATTAATGATATTGATAGTAAAGATCTACTTTATTTTTTTATTGATACACATTAAGTATTTATTAGGTAAGACTTTTATTAAACACCAAATATAAGAGTAACATACTGTATTTATATAAAAGCATTATTATATTAGTATAATTATATATCTATTTTTATGATTATTTTTCAAATTTTTAAATAATGTATGTATGCACAGTAGCAATTCTTGCCCTTATAACTCTCTGCAATAAGCATTTTGTACCACAAGAGGGAGTAACTCCTATGTTACAGTGATACAAAATATAATTACCTAAGTAAAGTCTACCTTACACAGATATCTAAATCAAACTAAGGTGATTTATAACAAAAACGTTATAAAAAAGTAAAATCACATATAAATAATAATGAATATAAATAAGACTTATTGAATAAATTAATATAATAATATCTAAAGAAATTCAGACCCACATTTACTGATAAGAATTGGATAACAGACCCTAAAGATTAATATCTAAAAAAAAACTTTCTAGACATCCCTTAAACTAGACATTGACTTTCTCATGGCAGACATTAGACACTGACCTCAACCAGCATCATCGTGAAGGGAGGTCTCCTGAATCAGAACCGTCTGAGTAACACACATTAGTTGAGCACCACGTCTTATATGGTGAAGATATTTTTTTTTCCTACGGTGTCTTCTGACTCGTATGACTGAGGGATCCCTTACACATGAGTTTGCAGACGGACGACCCACGCATGCCCTCTGCACGGTCTTTGATGATGTCACAAGTCCAGCTGCTTGTGAATCCCAGACATCTGTCCTCAACCAATTAAACAGGAAGTTAGCCTTCCGGGCACTTCCTGGTTAATCTGCACACGGCATGTGTTGCGGCAGTAAAGGGGAAGAATGAGCGACATCATACAGTACATCACTTCAACGTGACGTCAAGACGACGCTTTTTTTACAGTAACTTGTTAGCAAAGCAGAAAAATGAAATTCTGTGAAAACTTGAAAACTGACCGAAATTGGCTAACACATTTAAGAGGAAATGATGTGTTGAGACAATATTGCATGGCTGGGAAATGCTTCATTTGGATTAATACACAATCACTTACAATCAAATACAATATAAGTATGGCACTTATGTGCAGCTTACATATGAATGAACATCATTGCAGACTGCACTATGACTAAGTCAGACACAGAGGTGTGGACTGAAGCATAGCAAGCACTTACCAACAAATCACTTGTCATGTCTGCGTAGGTCTATGAGCCCTGCGGGGGGAAAGTTACTCTGCCCTACAAAAGAACAATTAGAAAAATAAATAAATAAAAAGGAAACGCACCGAGAGGGAGGGAGGGAGCAAAGAGGATGGGAGGGAGGTTGGGAAGTATAATTACTGTGTAAAGGAGGGGAGAAGAAGTAGAAACAGAGAGACAGGGGAGCAAGAGCCAGTGAAAGAGTCCAGCCCACTTCAACAAAACCATTCAACTCCTGCACAGTGAGCAGTCCCAGACCTCTTACGAGCGCACTGCTTCCCTGGGGCACATCCAGAAGCCGACTGCCCGTCCCATACAAACTTCTCAAGGACCCGAAGGAGGAAAAACCCACCGTTCCTGCTTTTCCATCAGCACCCTTACTCCTAGAAAGGATTATACTTTTTCCTCACTTTTTTATTCCTTGTAGTTTAGCTCTTATTTTTGCAAGGAACTTTTCAAGTAAGTTCACCCCCGACTTTAAGGATGCCCCATCTCCCTCTACTAAGCGGGATCCTCCTGCTGCTCATCCAGACCTGCTCCCTCAGTGCCATGGTCACCAAAGGGAGCCTGGCAACGTTCGAACAGGCAGCCTCCACGGACTGTCCGTCCTGCGCCCTGGCACGGCTTCGAAAGGAGGGCGAGGACGAGGGAGCCCAGCAAGATGTGGTGGAGGCAGTGAAGAGACACATACTTAACATGCTGCACCTGCAAGAACGCCCCAACATCACACACCCGGTGCCTCGTGCCGCACTTCTCAATGCCATCCGAAAGGTGCACGTGGGGCGGGTTGCCAAGGACGGGAGCGTCCTGATTGAGGACGAGGCCAGCGGCCGTTCGGAGACCGAACAGTCGGAACAGACTGAAATTATCACTTTTGCCGAAGCCGGTAAGTGCAGATTTAAAAAGTAAATTTACCTTCAAGTATTGTTCAGTTTTGGAAGAGTTTAGGGAAACCTGTTGCCACCACTCAAAACTCAGAGATAGAGAGCAGTTAGGGCTGCGGCAATCTGCTCCCCCTCTCGAGGTTCCTACAAACCTCCTGCTGGTTTAGAGAATCAGATTATCCGCGAAGGCCCCCGGGGCTTCCAGCCGTATAAGCTTTGCACAGGAGCGCTTCCCCGGGGACTGACAGCCTCCTATGTAGTGACTTTTTTAGAGATAAAAATAGGACTTTATGGGTGAAAAAAACTGCCTTTGTGTCGGTTTTCAAAGGCATTGTCGGCTGCAGCGAGCGCCGTTCAAAGGTGCCCGTGATGTGAGGAGAGATCGGGTTCTTCTCTGAGTCACACAGCTCAAACGGGTCATGAGTGACACGGAGAGACAGGACAGCCCGCCGTGTGCTGCAGGAGCACTCAACAGATGTGTCAGACCTAAAAAGCAGCAAACGGTGCAATTGGATTGCTTGTCTGAAAGATGAATGTTTCACGGCTCTAGGGAGCTAAAAAAAGACGTAGAAACAACAAGTCGGATTTATAAAGTAGTGGAAAAATAAACGGATACGAGATGTGTCCAAACAGTGAGTAATGAATGAATATGGGAAAAACGAGGTATAATTTGACATTAGTTTGAGTTTATATTGGCTGCAACTGGAATTTTTTTATCACATAAGAGCAAGATGCTTTATGAGAAACATACCCTTAAAATCTTAAGTGCCAGGTAAAAACTTGTATAATATCACCAAGTGATGAAAAAGAACCACAGTGCTACTAGTTTTTTAAAAATTAAAGTTAAATCAATTACAAAAATGACATGAAACTTATTAATACAAGTAATCTTATCATTTCAACATTTCTATTTTTGCAGTTGGTATTACTAATGCACATGTATTTTGCAATACATTTCATATGCCTCTTTTTATATGTCTGCACAAAATTATTTGATGTTACTATTAAAACCAGCATGACTTATAATCAAACAAATATGTATTTAAGACACATTCGCATTCAACAAATCCATAAATTCCCTCGCCCCTTCCCGCCAAATCCATCATCTCGCGATAATCTCTTACCTGTGCACTTACTGTAAACAGACTATATATGTGATATACAGGTATACATGTCCAAAAATGAGCCGTTCTCATACCCTACCACAAGGGGGGATTGAATAAGGCTTGATGATGGCAGACACTTGCAGTCACAACAGACAGTAAGATGTCAAATAATATTAAATGATTATAGATCACAAAGGACGAACAAATATCATTTAGTCTGCAATGCAACACCGCGTAATATATTTTGGCACAGACGTCATTGATTTTCGACGAAATTCTGTAATGCATTGTTCTGCATATTGGTTCTTATTACACCCCAGATTTGATTTGAAGTGTTTAGACAGCTGTAATAATGCGAATGATATAAGCACCAGACTTACTGTATGCATTCACTGTCTGTCTGGAGAAAACCAATGCTCACGTAATGGTCTCACACGTAGAAACCGTATGATGTACTAAAACGAATTTAATCATTTAATAATCATCGTTTGATAATATAATATACATACTTAGGATTAAATACTGTATGTCATACATAGTTAGCTTTAGATGTAGAAATGGCCTTGATGAAGATGTGTCCGCCGGCTGCAGAATCTCAGCTGCTTTTATTAAAGGAAATAGTTGTGTAAACTATTATTTTCTACATACAGTGTGTTGGTTAACTAAGGGTTACATGCTAAGGCTGATTACTCTGAATTTAAACGTATAGCCTGCAGCCACATCTAATCAGTGCTTGTGTATGTTAGCATAGCGCTGCGAATAATGAAAGACCTTTAGTCTGCAGACTTTCCGGCACTGGGTATACTAAAGGCTGAGGAATAACAGAACCACCGATTAATAAATATAAAACAAACAAAAGTACTTGGTTCGGAAACGCACGGCTATCTTGACATAGAAAAACACCCTACACAAAATACAATACAAGAAAGGATTTATTAACCCTGTAAATATATTATAATAAGTGTGTAGCAGTCGGTGTACACGTGCAGCCACTTACTGTAGTGTTTTGCCCCTGATGTCATTTAGGCGTGTGGGTTGCATATTCAAAGCTTGACATGTTCTGAAACAATGACTCAATATTTACTTCTTTCACGTCTCCTACTCTTCGGAGTAATTCATCACAGGGAAAACCCTAAAATTCTGCACTTCTTTCAATAATAAAAACAAGGAGAGAAAACTTCCCTATTTTTCCTTTATCATGTCTTTGCATAAAGGAGAAGCTGCATGAGAATGAATTTTCTTCCTTTTATGGTAGTAATGTCTAGAATCTCTATTTAAAAAGAGTACCCTCGGCTTATTTGGGGGACGCTGCTAAACCATACAGAGCAGCTTCTTCATATACCATCTAAGTAAGATCCCTTAGCATTAGTGTGGTCAAAAAAACTCTTTCTTAGGTTACGGGACACCTCACCGCTTCTGACATGTGATGCTTAAAGCTCGCTTGGCTTCAAAGGATGCTGCAGCATCATGCCAACTATCCAAACGTGTGTGAGAGATGGTTATTGCTTGCAGATGCTGGCTTGGCCTAAAATGTCCAAACTATCGATAGCAAGAACATGTTAGGTACAAATGCACTGATATTGAACTTTAAAAATCATGTCCTTATTCAGCATAGCCTTGAGCCTTAGGAGAAGAAGAAGGGGGCGGGTGGCAGTAACTCTCCTCATTACTCTCATCGTTCCCTGGGAGCTGCGTTGGCCTGCAGGGGCTCTGTTGGACTTAGATGGGGCAGTAAATCAGACCTGCTGTCGGTGCCTGTGGGTGATGAGGTCCAGATAAAGAGTGGCACATATCAAAGATGGTTGGGTTTTACGACACGTGGTGCACGGGGTATTAAAAAAAAACGGTTTGCCGATATTGGGACACTTGCTTGAGATTGTATACAAGTGTTATGGTTGTGAAATAAGCTTTAATTGCTTTTTTATGGTAGAAAAGGTCATAAAGGGAGTTTATGCTGCGCGACATGCTGTGCACCGGTAGCAATAGTTTTGTTGTCTATTCAGTGGCATTATGATGCTAAAGGATGTCGTGTGATTGAAGTGTTTGTCTCTCCACATGGTCACAAAAAAGGTACAAAAGCTGTCATTGGGACGGTGCCCTTTGAAAAGGTCCTAAAATGTACCATTTAGGTACAGATATGTACCTTTGATGTACCAATATGCAGTCTTTAGGTGCAAAAGTGTACTTTTTTAAAGGGACGCCCCAGTGTATAAATGTTGGGTTGTTTTAACTCAACATGATCTCATGGAAAGTCGTGTTATAGTCACGATAAATTTGATTTGATTTGTGTCCATGGTGCAAAATTTAGTGGTTTTTTGTGCCTTGAATGTCTTTTTCGTGTCACTCTTTCTATAAATAGTTTTTCGTGTCAGTGGCACGTCTTTCTTTTCGTGTCATTTTATGTATTGTTTTCTAATTTTTTTATCCTATTTTTAAATCATAGTCGCTTGGGGTTAGATTTGGGGTTTGGGTTAGGATGTACTTTTATGTATTGGTTTCTACATGTTTTTCTTTCGCTTTTAAAACTAAAACTAACTCGCACAAATTTCTATAAATAGTTTTTCGTGTCGGTGGCACGTCTTTCTTTTCGTGTCATTTTATGTATTGTTTTCTACATTTTTTTCTCCTATTTTTAAATCATTGTCGCTTGGGGTTGGGGTTAGATTTGGGGTTTGGGTTAGGATGTACTTTTATGTATTGGTTTCTACATGCTTTTCTTTCGCTTTTAAAACTATTCTCGCCTTGAGTTGGGTTAGGATGTATAAAAATGTAACAGAAAGTGATTCTAACCCCAACCCCAAGCGACAATGGTAAGAAAATAGGATAAAACAATGAGAAAACCGTATATAAAATGACACGAAAAAGAAAGTTGTGAAACGGACATGAAAACTATTTGTGCTCAAAGCATAAAAATGCTGAATTTCATGCAATGGACACAAATAAATTAATCACATTTTTCGTGACTATAACACGACTTGCCGTGAGATCAGTCTGTTTTAACTGTTTTACAGAAGCAACCACTGCGTTTTATATAAACCTATACAGTATGCTGTATACCCAACATTAAAAAAAATATTTTTGTGCATTATTAATTTCAGTTCAAGCTAGTACTATCCAAATGTTTAATGATTTGATATTTTATGACATTATAGCTCACACGGCGTACTCAAGTGCCAGAGTTGTTTAGTCTGTGAAATCTATCCTCATGGCTGACAGGACCACGTCTGAAATATGTTGCATAACAGGCGAGGAACTCATATCATTCACTCCCACACACCATTAAAAGAGTCATATTTCCACCGTCAGCCTTTTTTCTAACTTAACATCTTTTTGGGTCAGAGAAGAAATCGGGTCAACAATCTTTCATATCTGTAGGGATTCAGGATGTGCTTTCATGACACCACCATAGCATCCCGTCCTTCTGGTCTTTCATAGCCTAATTGTTTTTTTGAGGTTGAACTAAAACTACCTCAAAACTACGAACATGGTAGGTGCATGGTTCCACTAAATGTTAGCATCGTATGCTTTCCACCACCATGTGCTTGCCTTAAATCAGTATTGTCAACAAATTAGCCAAAAGTAAATAACAGTTAACCAAGAACGATATAAACGTCCACGCAAAGAGGTGTGTTTCAACAACCTTCAGTTTACGGGCTACTTTACTCTGAAAGCCATTGAGCTTCGAGCGCTCAGCCATAGCAAGCTATACAATATGAAAGAAGGCCAACAAGGAGATGAAAGAGTGCGATTCCCCCTAAGGTAAACCTGAAAGAAAAGGGGATTATAGAATACATTAACTAAAGCCATGTTTAAAGAGGAGTGGACATCCCTCCATCCCCCCAACACACACACTTAAATTCCCAGGTGATTCTATACTTCAGCTTCCCGCCCCTTTTGAAGACACGGATAGGGGGGTGGGGAGGAATGCGTAAATGTTATTCTCCATCTTTGTGCGCAGGACAGCTGTGCAAACTCTGCCCTCGCGGTTAAATTGGTGTTTATTGTTGAGGGATTACCGCACGGGTCTGTAGTAGTTCTCCTCAAATTTCAAAATTTCTTTTGCTCGCTGACAAACATATTCAGAGGCATGCAGAGTTGCATGCTCTCGTGCGCACGGCGGCGGTCATCTTTCTTCTTTAGACGTGGAGAGGGGCAGCTGAAGGGTTTACTCAGCTTAGCAAATGTTTCTTTCACTGGGCGCAGATTAAAAGGGAAACAATGCATTGTCCACCGCTGGTAAAGGCTCATTATTTTTAGACCGCGTTTGTGAAGCTCGGCTGTGTTTGGACAGATGGGTTTGGGCCAGGATCCTTAAATACGCTCTTGCGAATGCGCGCACCAATGCACTTGTAAAACGGCATGGCTGTAATTATGTCATGGTTATGTAAATATGCTTTCTGAATATATGATTTGGTTTAATACTATTACAGTTACGCATTTGCCAAATGCTTTCATCCAATGTGATTTTAAACTATACTAGGTGTTCCCTGGGGACCTTTCGGGTTGGTAATGCAGAGCTACAGTAATCCCTCACATTAATAGTTTTTATATGTGACCGTTTCTGTAAAAACCCAGCTATATAAAATCATCCTTATTATCTTTAATATTGACTGAGTAAGATACAAATCAAACTTTGATGCTCCTAATCTCATTATTAGATTATGAGCCTGGATTTCACAGACATGGTTACAATATTATAAGACCAGGGGTGGGCATTCATGGTCCTGGAGGGCCAATGTCCTGCAAAGTTTACAGTAGCTCCAACCCTAATGAAACACACCTGAACAATCTAATCAAAGGCTGCAGGGTGACTTGGAAATGGCATTCAGGTGTTTTGATTAGGGTTGAAGCTAAACTTTGCAGGACAGTGGCCCTCCAGGACCAGGAATGCCCACCCTTGTATTAGACGATTGACAGGGTAACCAATTTTAAAGCAAGAAATCTACCACCAACTAGAAATAAAGTGCAATGGATTTAAATCAAATTTAACTCTGTAACTGAAGAGGATTTGTTTAGAAGTACGTAAATGATCCGTGAACTGAGATTTTCCAGAGGCCTTGCCTGTGTCTATAACCCAGCGTGAATCAAAGCCAGAGGGAGCAGCCATTTACAATCCAATGAGACAGCAAGCCACATGCCACATCACTGCTTCCAGCTGCACGCTGTACGTTGTTACGGTCATTATGTGTTACCCTTCATTCAGCAAACTCCTTGTTTTTAGGCAAGCGGGCTCTTAATTGCTCATTTAACTACTGGGAGAGGTGATGCAGTTGGTTGAAATCTTGTTAAAACCTTCCATTATTTAAATTTCAATGTGGTATGGGAAGAGCCGAGTGGGAGGGATTGTTTGTTTGGAAGCGTGTGCTTAGGAACAGCTGATTCACATTTCCGAAGGAAAGGGATACATAACTACATGTTCCTATCATGAAACAAAAGACGTTTGTTTTGCAAAAACCCCGAAAAACGGCTCACAAAGCGTAATTGTTTCAGCGATGCCGCCACTCCCAGTGTCAGCTGTGATGTGGCTGGCATACTGTTTCCAAAGTCAAGCGAAGCCTCGGGTTAAAGTGAAAAACAAGTACGGCAATAAAAGAGATAGCTCATTTGACTAATCACATTTGTCTGTCTGTCTTCCTTTCCCTCAGGTGAAGCTCCGGGCTTCATCAACTTTCTCATCTCCAAGGAAGGTGGCGAGATGTCTCTCGTGGAGCAAGCCAACGTCTGGATCTTTCTTCGACTGCCGAAGGGCAACCGTACCCGCGCTAGCGTCACCATTCGGCTGCTCCTGCAGCAGGGCACGGGGGAAAAGATTCTGGCGGAGAAGTCCGTGGACACGCGCCGCAGCGGCTGGCACACGTTTCCAGTGTCGGCCACCGTGCAGGCATTACTGCAGCAAGGAGGGAGCGCGCTGAGCTTGCGCGTGTCGTGTCCGCTGTGCGCAGACGCGCGAGCCACGCCCGTGCTCGTGACTCCAGGAGGCGGCGAACGCGAGCAATCTCACCGGCCGTTCCTCATGGCAGTGGTCAGACAAATGGATGACGTCACCCTTCGGAAACGTCGCAAAAGGGGCCTGGAATGTGACGCCAAGGTGCACGTCTGCTGCAAACGTCAGTTCTACGTAAACTTCAAGGACATCGGCTGGAACGACTGGATCATCGCTCCGTCCGGATATCACGCCAATTACTGCGAAGGAGACTGTCCCAGCCACATCGCGAGCATCACCGGCAACTCGCTGTCTTTCCATTCCACCGTCATCAACCACTATCGCATGAGAGGGTATAGCCCCTTTAACAACATCAAGTCGTGTTGCGTGCCCACGCGCCTGCGGGCCATGTCCATGCTGTACTACAACGAGGAGCAGAAAATCGTCAAAAAGGACATCCAGCATATGATTGTAGAAGAATGCGGTTGTTCGTAAGAAACCTAAGAAAAGAAGAAGGGTAGGGAAAGAGACATAGACGCAAGGTTGGGTGGTAGGGGCAAGAACTTTAGCCCCATGACGAATGACTCGGAGGGTAAGAAAAACGAGGAGATGTAGAGGGAGGAGATCTCACTGCCTCAAGACAAACTCAAGCTGACAGACCTCTCTTTCTCTCAACCACTCGTGCGTGGTCATCTTAGAATCCAATGGGTATCTGTTACTCTGTGGCACTTTCAAAAGAGAAAAGAAAATATAATATATATATTTTTGTTACAAAGAAAAGGGAGCGAGGTCAGAGGGTATTTATGCGGCCTACTTTGCAGCGCGAACGTGCGCTGCGGAAAGAGAGATCACGTAGATGAGGTGCCTGAAAAAGAAATCTCAAAACTATGCAACTTGTCAAGTATTATGATATATTTTTCATCAAGGTGTTGTTTTCGTTTCTTAACTATTTACTTTTACGAACTAAAAAAAAAGAAAAAGTCGCCTTTTTCTACTTTGTATGTATATTTAATGTGTGTCGTGTGTGTCCGTGTATACAAAACGTGTGTGTATGTACAGTGTGCTTACGGGAGTATTTGTGTACGTTTGTGTGCGTCGTTGAGAGATACTTGAAAGAAGTTTGACGGGCTGCTGGAACCAAACATTCCTCTATATTATTATTATTATTATTATTATTATTCTAATTATTCTGACTATTGTTAATAATAATGTTATTATTATGTTATGGTTTCTGTACATTTTTGTTATCTTAAAAAAAGAGACGTTAAAACGTTTACACTTTTGCACTATATCGAAATTTTGATCAGCGTAGCCACATATACAAATAGAATATAGAGGATAAACAAGAAGCACTTCAAAGCAGACATACGTACATAGCATAGCATGAGTTCAACAGATAAGATTGTCACGAATAAACAGGGACCGTAGAGAGAATTAGCACTACACCACGTACACATGCATTTTACAATATAGTATTTGGGTTTTTAATACAACACCAAAGAATTTAGTTTAGTGTTGCCTACATTATCTCACAAGAGTTCACTCAATAGGTTGCAACGCTTTGCCCCCCTTACAAAGATGTTCAGACCTTTAAATTATTTTGTCAAGGTCCCACTGCTTTGTGTGCTTTTGCACTGCTGCACGGTCCATATGCGACTGGACTGGCCGTCTAAATGGTTAATACAGCACTTAAACCAACCTTTTTGAGTTTGCTTTTAACTGTGGATTGTTGAAAAAGTGAATGTGCAGCATTGATATTTAATGACTTTTTGTGTAATTGGGAGATTAATTCATGTTTAGAAATGTTTCACCAAATATTAAAAGGATCTTACACTGTAAAAAGTGAAAGTTGGAATAACTTGGTAACACCTACATTGTATAAAGTTGAATCAACTTTGAATAAAAAAATACTGTAATTGATAACACCCAAAAATTTTTACTTTATTCAACTTAAAAATTCACTTTATGTAAAAAATTTTAGTTGAAAAAATAATATTTTTTTAGGTGTTACCAATTGTATATATATATATATATATATATAAAATATAATATATAATTTTATATTTTTTAAGTTTAACTTTTCACTTTTTACATTGTATTTGACTTCAAGTGAAATAAAATGTTGATAAAGCTTACAATTTTCACTTAAAGAAAATTTTGGTTGCTAAAACCTACATTTTTTAAGTGTTACCAGTTGAAGTAATTTTTTAAGTAGATCCAACTTTCACTATTACAGTGATGTGATCCAAACAAAAAAAGTTTCCCTTGCAGTTGTTTCTGTTAATATCTTCACTACCCGACAATATTCTACCACTGTGCAATGTCAAAAATGAAGCAATTTGTGAGAAGAAATGAAAAGAAAAAAACAAAAAATGTTTCGTCTTACATTTTGGACTGAGAAAAGTTTACGATTTTCAGTATGTTCCTATCGGAAATACCATTCAATGCGACCCTGCCTGTGAAAACCCAGCTAAAGTTGTTTATATGTTTTCTAAATAATGTAAAGAACATTCAGTAAAAATATAACCTTGATATATATATTTAACATTGACTGAGTAAGATCATGTTTTCAATTATCAAATTTGATGCTTGTTATCTCAGAATAAGATTTCAAGACTTTAGCTTTGTTTTTACAAGCAGGGTCACAAATATGTAAAGAAAAAATATACAATTCAAAGAAAAATACAAATTAAGAAAAAAATATAAAAAGAAAGACGTGTATGTTTTGTTTGTTTTTTGTTTGTTTGTTTGTTGTTATTGAGACAAAAATAATTGACACTGAAATAAGTGGACTAAGAATAAAAAATATATTTTTTATTCTGTATATATGGAAACCAAGATACCAATATGTTGCATAGCTTTGTTGTACAAATCAAAAATGTGCTTGTGGCTATTTTTTTTAATCTAATTTATTCTACAGTATTTTGTCCTTTGCTTCACCATTAAAGTTAAAAGGTTGTACACTAAAACAAATGTGAAAGTTTGTATTGTGATGATTGTGTGATGTAGAAAGTGTTTTTTTTAAATCTGATTTAAGTGGTGAAAGTTGAATTTAAACTGTATTAATATACACATTTTCATTGTTGAAAATAACCCAGTGCACCTTTTTAAACTACCCAGTCACACAAAGTTTCGTGAAATAGTCACGTAATTTTTTGATTCTTTTTTCGTGATATTATCACGGATTTCCGTTTTTTTTTCGTGATCGTATAACGAATTCCTGTTTTTGTGTGATTATCAAGTACTGGTTTCTCAACTGCTTTTAAACCACTGTTGCTTCGGTTTAGGGTTAGATTTGGTGCTTGCATTAGAATGTCACTTAATGTATTGGTTTATACTATTTTTTTCTCATTTATTTTAATTGATTTTTTATGTTGCCTGGCATTAGGGTTAGAGTTGGGTTTGGGTAAGGATGTCATTTTATGTCAATCTAACCCTAAACCGACACGACAATGGTTTAAAAATAGGAAAAAGCTGTTAAGGTAACCAATACGTGATAATCACACGAAAACAGAAATTCGTTATACAAACACGGAAAACGCAAAAATTCGTGATAATATCATGAA
Source organism: Paramisgurnus dabryanus (assembly GCF_030506205.2). Classification (NCBI taxonomy): domain Eukaryota; kingdom Metazoa; phylum Chordata; class Actinopteri; order Cypriniformes; family Cobitidae; genus Paramisgurnus; species Paramisgurnus dabryanus. The sequence continues at coordinate 10,496,595 of NC_133358.1, read as the reverse complement.
AAAAAAAAAAAATTACGTGACTATATAACGAAATTTCAGGCTAATACATGGAGGAAAATAATAGCATTTACCTTGTTCATGTTAAAAATAATACCAACACCCACCTCAAGAACCACCTTAAGTAAGGCTTAAGGAAAAGAAGTTTGCATTGGTTTGATTATTGGGACGCAAAACCAGATGGCATCTATATAAAGCATCTTGCATGCAGAGGTTTCGGTTAAATCATTGTGGTTTTGATGGAGGTGGACTATAGCCTTTATGATCCATAGCTGGTGTATGAGACATCACAGATACGCACACACATGTACAGTATGTATTCACATTAATGTGTTTGTTCAGAAACGAAACATGACAACTTCACAATCGTTTCACCTGAAAGGTACTAGTTTAGATAACATCAAGCAGTGTGTCAAGGGTTCCTGCTTAAAAACAGAGTTGTTTCACGATAATGACAGAGGACAAATGGCTGGCAGTGATAATAATTCAGCAGTAGGCGATCAAAGAGCGCAGCGACCACATGCAGGAGTCTGTGGCGAGATGGTCATTCATTTGAAAAGCACATACTTTTTATTACTGCTACTTTAAAGCTTTACTACAGACATATTAAAACAAATGGCTCGTTGATGATAAAATGAGGATCCATTAAACATTTAGAGATATTTTAAGACCAGAAAATGACAGATTTGAGCATTAAACACACAATCTGTATCATACAGGAGCTGTGGTATAGCTGTGGCTGTAATCTATTCAAAGCTGTCACTGGCACTTTACAAAGGTCCTCATGTGTACTATTTAGATACAAAAATGTTCCTCTGAGGTACCAATATGCACCCTTTATGTACAAAGACGTACGTTTTTAAAGGGTACCGCCCCAGTGACAACTTTTGTACCTTATTTTCCGAGAGTGTGGGAGAAGGTGGCAGACTTTGGCGAATTTTTAAAGGATTTGCTCGGTTAGTTAAACATAAATGACTGAGCCATTTTCTATCTAATAGAAACTTCGAATAAGCATTTGCCCTTGTGTCATGTCAAAGAGTTAAGTACAGTATTCACAGGGGTTGAAAGGAGGGACAAACTAGTTGCGCAAGGTGTTGTCAAAAGCTCAAACCCAAGAAAACAGATTAGGGATCTCTTCTGAGCCGTGCAAACAGACAAAGCGTGTTTCCAAAGCACACAGGACAACAGTGCTAATTGATTTTAACAGGAGAATAAGCCTTTTACAAACCTATGCAAACATAACCACCCTTTTAAGGGACAACACACACATAGGTAAACACAAAACGTGTGCGTGCGTGTGTGTGTGTGAGAGACCAACTTTTCTATTATTATCATATTAATGCTTTTAATTTATTAAAGTTGCTTAAATCATTACTTTTAATACAATTTTAAATAACAGTTTACAATTATTCAATAGTAAGCTTGATTATTTATAAGTAATAATGTACAACAAGCCATGCTATATTATTTAAATGCGGGAGTGAATCCCCTAATGATCGTTCCATGTCTATACGGAACAAGACTCACTCCTGAAAACATTCGGCCATCTCGCGTGATTAATTCACTGCTTTGACCAAAATAATATTCAAGCATTATGTTTTGCAATACACCTCCGTCTTGGCGTTGTGTGTTGTACGCATCTGTGAGGCGCTGCTTCACAGAGCGCTGTCTTGCAGTGTTGCCAGGTCCACGTCCTTTTTGGGCTTACGTACCGTTGTGGCGCTTAACTGTTTATGCTTTGGCTCATGAAGCGATTAAGTTTTTGGTGTTATTAAAGTAGGAAGGTGGCTATATTTTGATCTTTGAGGTAAACCATTTGGATTTATTTCGGGATTTCGCTATTTTTCAAGATCTGGCAACATTCGTAAGCAAACGCTCATGCCTCTCTTATTTTTCTACACCGCACATACAGATAACATTTTTCCCTTCATGGCATTATTTAGAGAGCACTGTCATGTCCATGATGAACGTTTAAACACATCAACAACAAATATTTGTTCAGTTCTGTAATGTACTCACTACACAAAGTTTCTGTAAATTACCAGAGTTAAATTGGTAGTAGTATTGAGGGTAACGTATTGCGTAATAATATTACTTTTCTGAAGTAACGAGTAAAGTAATGCATTACTTTATAAATGTACATATTAATATTTGAGTTACTTTTTTAAAAAAGTAATGCAAGTTACTTTTCAGTTTAATTAATTTAATGTAAAAAAAAAACAATTAAACTGCATTAAACTGAATGTATTAACGTAGATTTACGCACTTTGCGTGTGCGCCTGAACGTGAACAGTTTCAGACTACGTTTACACAGAAACAATCTGAAAAGAAAACGCAAAAGTGATGTTGCATTATCACTTTTTATTCCACGTTTATTTGAGCGTTTTAAGGAGGAAATCTGCGCACATATGGTGAGGCAAAAGTGTGTGATATCCGATGTAGTATGCATTCCAGACAGCTAGATGGCAATGTGAAGCACTGACACACAACACCACCAAGTCAGCGAGTCTGCTTACAACCTTCTTCCTTGCTCTTCCAGGTCTCGTCCAAAGCCGCCTAGTTTGCCTCCGACGAGTTTGTGCATCAACAATTTGATGGAGGTAATTAATGCGTCTTCTCTGATCAGTAATACTAGCTGTGAATATTTCGTACAACTGCTGGAAAGACTCTTGTATATTTATCAGAGCTGCTATGGCAACTTGAAGGTCAGACGTATGTAAATAATCCGACACGTTCGTTGTTATTTTCTTGAACTGGCGCATGCCTTTGACGTAAACGCATACGCAACTTGAGCAAACTTTTCCGTTTTTACCCTTTGGACGGGAACGCAAGGGTGGATGTTTTTAAGATTTCCACTCTGGAGGGTGGTTTCACTTTTTTGCGTTTTAAAGCCCCAAAAACGGCGTCACCATGTAAACGAAAGGCACAACTGATAAAATATTTTTACGTTTTCACCCTTGAGCGTTCTCGTGTAAACAGGCCCTCATTTAAAAACTGAGATGGCAGGCCAGAGCTTGGCATTTTTGCGATGGAAAATGCAATTTCTGAATGCAGAACTGAAGGCCAGAAAGAGATCAAGTCTCAGTCAAGTTAGAAAAAGTAACGCAAAAGAAACTTTAAAGTAACTCAAGCTAGGGATGCACCGATATGGAAATTTTGGCTGGATAACTCTTTATATTTGGGGGCCGATAACCGATATATATAGGCCGATACATTTTCATATTAATTTCACAATGAAAAACTCCCAGACCGCGGACATCTTGTCTTTGCGCTAGACTAGCATACTCTTCTTAAACCCGCAACACGTGTCATCTTCGTGCTATGTCACAGAAAGCACCAATCAAAACTCCACATGGCCAGCAATTTGCAAGTGAAGTGGTTCAACAAACCAAAATAATCCATCATTTATCGGCTTTTATTTATCGACCTAATTTTGCTGTCAGACCGATAACCGATAATATTAAAAATAAGCAGTTATCGGCCGATAACGATATGCCGGCCGATTTATTATGCATCCCTAACTCAAGCATTACTTTCCATGAAAAGTAACTAAGTAACGCAATTAGTTTTTCATTGTTTCTAAGTTCAGGATTTTTTTAAACGATGGCTTGATGACACACTTAAGCCACTGCACATATAACACCCATACAGGTTCTAGTGGTATTTCAAAATTGATGGCAGCTGTCCCGCAAGTGGGCGTGGTTTTAACCCCGCCAGCGGACACGCTTCTACCGTTTGAGAGTGCTGCCTATGGTTTTAAGATTTTGATAACTTATTTTATTCACATGACACTTTTTCCATCATTCAAATTTGGTTGGGTGGTTAATAACACATTTTTCTGGTGTGACAAACTCAGAACACATTTAATATCTGACTTTAACGTTTGGCTAAAACATCACTTTCTAAACTAAAAACACATCAGTAATGCCAGACCTGGAAAGATAATTTATGTTAATGCATGCTGACTCCATCAATATTGTGGAAAAAATATGTCTTGAGTTTTATGAAGAGTTTTTGGATGTAAATCTTTGTCAAAAACCCTTACGGAAACATGTAAAGTATAAAGGTTTGACTTGGCTTGACACGGGCCACGATACTCAGATTAAACTAAACCAAAACTATTGGACTTTTTTGGTTATATCTTTGGGAGGCACAATTGCTTGCAAAAGTAACTCTTACAGAAACCTCACATGCATCCAATGCCAATTCCTCATCTCATCTATAATCACTACATGGTAAAACTTATTTTACAGTAGGGAAGAAAGGACTCAAGGTCCTATACTCTCAGATATAAAGGTACAAAAGCTGGCAATGGGACGGTAGCCTTCCAAATATGTACCATTTAGATACATTTGTTACCAGTATATACCTTTAAGGTCCTAATATGCACTCTATACTGTAGGTACAAATGTGTACTTTTTGAAAGGTTGCTGACAGCTTTCGTTTCTTTATTTCTGAGGGTGTACCTAATTTCACTCTTAGATCACTAACCCTGACATTCAAGACGTTTCCTCGGGCAAAAAATAAACATATACAACATTACATTTGTCAAAATATTTTGTACGCATTTGACACAAAGCATGATATCAACCTCCTATGGTTGAACAGGAGAATAAATTCAGCAGCACACACATTTCACTGATTTAAACAAAGTCCTTAGAGAATTTGTTATGTAAACGGTACTGAGTACTACATCTTTACTAAAAGATCACAAAAACTCCTACATACAGTACACTACTGGAACTGATGGGTCCTGGGACAAAATTATAAGGGAGCGTAAAATTACAAGCAATGTTAAGTGGGCTCCTGTCAACACGGGGCCTGGGACAACATTCCTAGTTGCCTGTTTTTGACAACAGCACACATCTTAAAAAGAAACCAGAGATACAGTGGCATTTTATCTGATATTACTACAATAGAAAATACAGTATCTATTTTTTTTAAATAACCCGGGAACAGGGCCAAGCACCAAGAGCTGATTTGATATAAATAGTGTGAATAATAAAAAACAGCTTTCTACAAATATTATAAACTTAACTGGTTATAAACCCTGTTGAATGCTTTATTCTGATTGGTTGAGAATGCCTCTGGTCCTTTGAATTATTAAAAAATAATCCTGGTCAATTGTTCCTTACTTAAAGCATTCTTGGATTATCTAACACACACAGTTCCTCATAATAAAATTCCCTAAATGTCAAAATGCCAAATGTCGAAAGTGACTTCTGTTCCCATGTGGGAAAAGATATGTTCTGTACTACAGCACTTAAACGAATGTCTGTGTCCATAGCAGAAACGTGTGTCCACTAGGACATGATGTCTGGAGAAAAGACTCATCTTAAAACCACACACAGTGTTTAATAAACTTAAATGTCACTACATATTTTTAGAATCCATCTGAGGAGATCCGTGAGATTTATTCCTCCACTGTAGATATACAGTATAATAATGCACAGTCAGGTTGCATATAAACTCAACTATAAGTAAGATGTTTTTTTGTAAATATTATATTTCATCTTTTATTAATTTAGGAAATGATCGTAGTCATGTGCAATAAAGCAAATCATCACATCCTTCAACTGAACAGAATGGCTACCGGATGCTATTGGTAATCCTGTTAACACGTAATTGTTGTTGTGGCCTTTAACCTTCACAAGCACTGGGCACTTAAACTCTCTGCCGCCTTTTAGTGGTGCTTAACAAACCCTTAACCAATCCAAGTATTATCATTTAGCCTTTTGTACTCCAGGCATGAACCTGAATACCACCAAGTCCTGCTGTTTGTTAAGGAGTTTTGCCATTACATTTTTATAATGACTGGACTTGAAAAATCCCTTACACTACTAAAAATGAAAGTGCAAGGATATAATTCCCCAAAGAATTCTTAGTCAAAGGTTTCCCTACTGGAAAATCCAGCTAAGACCAGCATAATAAGCTGGTCTTTGTTTTGTTCACTTTTTAAACTGTTATGGCTGGAAGACCAGCTGACCCACCAGCTTGAGCAGCTTTGCCAGGCTGGGAGGACCAGCTTAAACCAGCTACTGACACCTTAAACCTGCTAAAACCAGCTACCAGTTTATGCTGGTTTTAGCTACATTTTCATACCTTTTATAGACCCTTTCCCACCACTATGAACCTTATGTGCAACAGTAAGGTTTCTGCAGATGTCAAAGGTTCTTTAGGGATCCATTAGGGGTGTAACGGTACGCAAAAATCACGGTTCGGTGCGAACCCCGGTTTTGAAGCCACGGTTCGGTTCATTTTCGGTACAGTAAGGGAAAAATGCAAACATTAAACTGCAGGTTGTTTATTACTATAAACTTTTTTTTACAATTTGATTACACTTTTTTTTAAACAGTTTTTATTAAAATATAACACATAAAATATATATAAAATGAAAAAATAATAAATAAAATATAACAGATGGTAACTCTTTTCTTAACCTTCTCTTAAACTTTTTCTACTAAAACCTTGAACTAACAAATTCATTTCCTGAATACATTAATGAACTATTAGCCTACATTTTTGCCACCAAAAATTTTCTGTTTTGATTTATTTTGGATTGTTTAACTCACAGTATTGAATTGGCTATGTACCATCTCTGTATAAAAAATAATATTACTGCTCTATGTGTAACTGCATAGCAAGCAACATGATGATATACTTATTATACACTCATTTTGAGATTAGTGAGCTGCATACATAGCCTTCTTTGATCTTTTGCATGTTTATCCTAATCTTTGCTTGTGTCGTCAATGTAAGCTGCCTGTGACTTTACTAATGAAGCCCTCCGTAGCTGAGTAAGCCCGGGTTACAGCTCTTCTCTGTCCCGACCAGCTGATCGCATTGTGACAATGATATGATTGACGTGATGTGCAGATGAAAAATCTGATCACGCATTCCTTATTCTCGCTGTCACAGAAAGCGCGTCTCATGAATGCGTAGCAACGAAAGACGTGCATCCTCTCACGCACTTTTGAAAGAACAAAGCAGCGCGTTGACACGCGTTTAACATGCGCTTTTAGATATGACACGTAAACGTTTACATCAATAATCAAACAGATATACAACTAAGTAAATAAAAATCTTTCTGCGGGCCGAATTATGTTATATGTTTGACAGAAGACTTGCGCTGAACGTGGAGACTTCCGCCACTTAATATGTTCGTGCGGAAACGCACGTATTATGTTCCGCACAGGCGCACACAAAATGCATTCGGCCTTTCGGTGCACGTGTGCACCGTGCCGAAAGCCCTGAACCGAAACGGTCCGGTTCGAATACACGTACCGTTACACCCCTAGGATCCATACAAAAAACTTTTAAGGAACCCTAATTTGTAAGGGTGTATGCATCTTTTTAAGGAAAGACCCAAGCCATATCTAGCTACCAGAATATTGGAGACAGCATGAGCTTTTTAGACTTGGATGCCCCAGCAACAACTAAAACACCTTAGTGACCCCCTAGCAACACTCTTAAAAATAAAGGTGCTTCATGATGTGTTAGAAGAACCTTTTATGTCTAAATGGTTCTTTAAAGCACCTTTAACAACCTTTCTGTTTAACAAAAAAATTAAAATTACTGTGAAAAAGGGTTCTTCAGATTATAAAAATGTATAAAGAGCTGGTTCTTTAAACATTTCACTAAATGGTTCTTTGAGGAACCGAAAAAGGTTATTTTATGACATGGCTGTGAAGAACCTTGTAAGCACCTTTATTCTTAAAAGTAAATGTTTTGTCTGGCAGCTAGAAAACCAGAGTAATGCTCTAGCAACCACTAAAAACCTTAGAGACCCCCTAGCAACACTCCTAAAAAAATGGGGTTTCACGATGTGTTAGAATAACCTTTTCTGTCTGAATGGTTCTTTAAAGCACCTTTTAACAACCTTTCTGTTTAACAAAAAAAAAAAAAAAATACTGTGAAAAAGGGTTCTTCAGATTATAAACATGTATAAAGAGCTGGTTCTTTAAAGAACCTTTCACTAATTGGTTCTTTAAGGAACCAAAAATGTTCTTTTATGGCATTCCTGTGAAGAACCTTTTAAGCACCTTTATTTTTAAAAGTAAATGCTTAACTGCCAGCTAGAACACGAGGGTAATGCCCTAGCAACCACTAAAACACCTTAGAGACCCCCTAGCAACACTCTTAAAAATAACGGCGCTTCACGATGTGTTAGGAGAACCTTTTCTGTCTAAATGGTTCTTTAAAGCACCTGTAACATCTGAACAACTTTTCTGTTTCACAAAAGTTTCTTTACTGTGAAAAATGGTACTTCAGATTATAAAAATGTATAAAGAGCTGGTTCTTTAAACATTTCACTAAATGGTTCTTTGAGGAACCGAAAAAGGTTATTTTATGACATACCTGTGAAGAACCTATTTTTAAAAGTAAATGCTTTAACTCCCAGCTAGAACACCAGGGTAATGCGCTAGCAACCACTAAAACACCTTAGAGACCCCCTAGCAACACTCTCAAAATAAAGGTGCTTCACAATGTGTTAGGAGAACCTTTTCTGTCTAAATGGTTCTTTAAAGCACTTTTAACATCTAAAACAACCTTTCTGTTTAACAAAAAAGAAAATACTGTGAAAAAGGGTTCTTCAGATTATAAAATTTATAAAAAGCTGGTTCTTTAAAGAACCTTTCACTAAATGGTCCTTTGAGGAACCAAAAAAAGTTTTTTTATGGCATCGCTATGAAGAACCTTTTAAGCACCTTTATTTTTAAAAGTAAATGCTTTAACTGCCAGCTAGAACACCACGGTAATGCCCTAGCAACCACTAAAACACCTTAGTGACCCCCTAGCAACACTCCTAAAAATAAAGGTGCTTCACCATGTGTCAGGAGAACCTTTTCTATCTGAATGGTTCTTTAAAGCACATTTAACATATGAACAACTTTTCTGTTTCAGAAAAGGTTCTTTACTGTGAAAAAGGGTTCTTCAAAATATACAAATGTATAAAGAGCTGGTTCTTTAAAGAACATTTCACTAAATGGTTCTTGAGGAACCAAAATAAGTTATTTTATGACATCGCTGAAGAATCTTTTAAGCGCCTTTATTTTTAAAAGTAATGCTTTGTCTGGCAGCTAGAACACGAGAGTAATGCCCCAGCAACCACTAAAACACCTTTGTGACTCCCTAGCAACACTCTTAAAAATAAAGGTGCTTTACGGTGTGTTAGGAGAATCTTTTCTGTCTAAATGGTTCTTTAAACCACCTTTAACATCTAAAACAACCTTTCTGTTTAACAAAAAGAAAATACTGTGAAAAAGGGTTCTTCAGATTATAAAAATGTATAAAGGGCTGGTTCTTTAAAGAACCTTTCACTAAATGGTTCTTGAGGAACCAAAATAAGTTATTTTATGACATTGCTGAAAAATCTTTTAAGCACTTTTATTTTTAAAAGTAAATGCTTTAACTGCCGGCTAGAATACCAGAGTAATGCCCTAGCAAACACTAAAACACCTTAGTGACCCCCTAGCAACACTCTTAAAAATAAAGGTGCTTCACCATGTGATAGAAGAACCTTTTCGGTCTAAATGGTTCTTTAAAGCACCTGTAACATCTAAACAACTTTTCTGTTTTAGAAAAGGTTCTTTACTGTGAAAAAAGGTTCTTCAGATTATAAAATGTATAAAGAGCTGGTGGAACCTTTCACTAAATGGTTCTTTGATTAACCAAAAATGCCATAGCAACCAGTGAAACACCTTAGCGACCCCCTAGCAATGGTCTGGCAACCACCTGGACCCCCTTTGAACTGTGGAGTGCTTCTGCATCAACAACTACTTGTAAGCATATAAATAGAGATCGTTATTTAACCAAAATGAGATGATAGTAAAATACTTGTCAAGATGTGCTAATTGTACGAATGACAAAAGTAAATATTACAGAAAAAAAAACGTAGTAAAGTTCTTTCTATTTTCTCTCCATCTAATTTTGCTTTCTACAAATATTGGACAGCTGGATAATTGTTTAACCGTGGGTCATGTTCACAGTCAAACACACACGAACACACACACACACACACACCGATCAGGTAGTTGGCTGTGGTCCCGGTTTGGGAAAGAGACTCAACAACAGCAGGATGTCAGCACCTGACCCTGGCCCAGTATTACCTCTTCATAGAAAGGCATCATGGGAAATCAGTGAGAAAGAGAGGTCAATACTGCTGTCAGGTTTCTGCCAAAACATTGGGAAAAGATCTGCTAATCCATGTCTCTTCTGAGAATATCTCAACTTTTCCTAAGCAAATGATTTTGGAATGCTGGGGACGGGGGTTAGGATTCTAGAGCTTCTTCCTTCAGAAGATCTGTTGTTATCATGGCTAAGAAAATAATTTATATGTTAGACACATCTTTTGTGTGTGTTTTTTTCGGTGAATTGCCGTCGCCTACAACTTTTTATATTTCATTTTGGTCAGTTAGGAAATTAAAGTAATTCCACAATTATCCCAAGCAGAACCTATCCAACTAAAATTAAACACAGGTGGGTCCAAATACGCACATTGTATAACTTACTGGGTCTGGATTTATTGGGGTATTATCCATCCATCCATCCATCATGTGGAAAAACATCTCGTCCACTGTTTCAATTTATATGCAATATCAGAACCCATGAATAACAGTTTAAACGGTTCGAAAATAACAAATCAGTCAAATTATTTTTCTTCAGTAAGCGCTGTTTGAAATTTAAAACCGTTAGGTCAATACAATTTCCCAACGCCTAATATTTATCTTGGGAAATGAAACTGTGTCTTTGGAATGAAACTATAATGTAGTTCAGTGCAGGGCATTTGGTGTAATTCTTTTATCTTGTTTTAATGTGAACACTTATATAGTATTATTATATGTGCTTTGGGAAAGTACATCTTGCATTTGCAAATCTCAGATGAAGAAGGTCTCAAGTTGTCAAGCTTGTTTGTACCTAGTGTACACTGCAGGTGTTGCAACAGTGACGTCCCGCAGGCCAAAACCTGTAAACATGCATTATCATTTTCTGGTCAGATATCTCTTTTCAGTTGGAAACAATTCAAAATAAGATTAAGATCTTAAAAAAATTACAAATGAGGACATTCATTACCCATAAGAATACAGTTAGCACATTTCTTTATTGGCTAGGGTGCATATAATCTAATAAAATTTAAATAAACTGAAAGTGCATAGAGAGCATGAGATGCAACAAGTGGGAAAGATGTGGAAAATTGTGGAGCAATTAAATCAGAACAAAAAGATTGATAAAAGTGCCATCAACACATGCTGTACAATCTAAAGATCAAATCCTGCCACAAACAGTCCACACTAAACACCTGCAAACATGTCAATGCCAACATTTTAGGAATTCAGTATGTTTTTGCTGGGTTTTTGTGGCCTGTAAACAATGCAGTGTTACACAATGTATTACAAAAAGCCAAAGACAGTTGCGTGTAAGAGGTTTGTTTTTGACAAACTGAAAAAATAATGAACTTCTGCGTGGAAAGACTGATAAAATGGATGATTGAAGAAGAGCCAATGACATTTAATCTTTTTGCCTAGTTGTCACGTCTGCTGGTCATCTGGAAAGTGAAAAGGCATGGGACTGGTTAGGCAATTTAAAACATCAACTCTCCTGTCCTTGGCAGATGTACATGTTGTGCTGTGGATGGGTTAAGGGGGTCAATGAATCATACGAATTTGACCCAATAGTCTCTAGGTATCTATAAATAGAGACATCCAATCCAAGCAGATTTATTGTAAAAGACTGAGTGATTCAAACTGCCCAGTGGAGAGCAGAAGCTGAAACCTATCAAACTACACAAAACAAGACAGTTAAACCACAGAACGTTCTGGTCCAGCTAACAAGTAAAACATGTAAGCAAAACCAGTGCTGTAGTCAAGAACCGAGACCAAGACAAGAGCAGTGTTGGGGAAAGTTACTTTAAAAAGTAATACAATATTAACTTACTCCCCAAAAAAGTAACTAATTGTGTTAGTTAGTTACTTTTCATGGAAGGTAATGATTACATTACCTTTTTAGTTAATTTTGCATTACTTTTGCTTGGCTGAGGCTTGATCTCTTTCAGGACTTGCAGTTTTTTATGACTGAAAAGTTCTGCATTTAGAAATTGCATATTTCAACACAAAAATGTCAAACTCTGGGCTGCCATCTCAGTTTCGGACTCAAACTGTTACCACACAGACGTGTACGCATAGAGTGCAATGTGACTACGTTTACTGTAGTTTAATTCAGTTTTTTATCAATTAATGAAACTATATAAGTAACTTGCATTACTTTTTTGAAAAAAGTAACTCAAATATTAAGGTGTACATTTAAAAAGTAATGCGTTACTTTACTCGTAACTTCAGAAAAGTAATATTATTACGTAATGCACGTTACCGTATTTTTCGGTCTATAAGCCGCGTTTTTTTCATAAGTTGGCTGGGGCTGCGTCTTACTATCAGGTGCGCCTTGTAAGTCAGTATGAAGTAATTTTGACATTTATGAGACAAGAGACAACATTACTATCTACAGCCGCGAGAGTCCGCCATATGCTGCTTCTGTAATTATGTAATTCAATGGGTTCTGTAATGTAGAATGACGAGTATGCAAACTTCACGCTAGTTGGCTTGTTTGGTTAATTTAGCCTATTCAGCCTTCCAGGTAAGTTCTGTATACTATGGTTTATCGTTTAAATAACTGATAATATTACTTTAACGTACAGACATCTATTTAGCCTTCTGTTCGGTTTGCTATTGTTTAGTTAAATAATCTTGAAAAAAAATATCTTGCCTTTCCAGATTAAAGCTAATTCTTTAGCTTGGATTTTGTGAAATAATTTTCTAAATAAACTTATATATGACTTATATATGTTATTTCGCCTTTAATGGTGCGGCTTAAACTCCGGTGTGGTTTATAGTCTGGAAAGTACGGTACTTGTATTGCTTTACCCCCAATACTGGACAAGAGGGTGTCTAGACCAAGACCAAGACTTTAAGAGGGCAAGACATGACTGTGACCAAAGTCAGTTGAGACAGAGATAATACCAAGACCATAACAAATGATATTGAGACCGGTCTATCTCACCTTTTCAGATCATGTCAGATGTTAAAATATAAATAAACAAGATCTCATACAAGTACATTTATTGTAGGCATTTCTATTCATTTCTTTTTTGACAATCCCCCATTTATCTCTTACCGGCACAACAGTAACAAAAGAAAGTCAGTGATTGCTTTTAAAGCCAGAAGTTTTACATCCAACCACATTAATAATGTTAACAGATAAATCAGACAATGCACCAGCAATTTAGTTTATTTCCCCCACTTGTGGTCTTAAAAAAAATCAGAAAAGTCTGAGACCACAAGACCGAGACCAAAAACAGTCAAAAGTGAGACAAGACCAAGACCATCAAAAATTGTCTTAAGATCGGTTGAGAGACAAAGATCAGGCTCAAGTACTACAACACTAAGCACACAACCTATAGACGGTTTCAGCAGTAACAACATAAACAAACGGCTTTCATGAAACAAACATAACTTCCAGTAAACTTTGCAAAGAATCATTAACGACAGAATCATCTTAGTTTATTTCTGATAACAAGCAAAATAATTAGATTACCTTAGTTCAAATTATATATCTAAAGTGTATCAAAAACTACACTAAAGCTAACGTTACAGCGTAAAATGTGTAGGCTACTATATAATGTATACAATCTTAACTACAGATCGGCTGCCAAACCTCCCATCAAATAGCTGTAATCCATGATCGCTGTCTTCACTTGTCTTTGGGAACCAAAACATTAGTTATTTTCGACGGAATTTGTTCAATATTTCAGTTTAGCAACTAGTCAGACCATTAAACAAACAGAAAATAGAAGTTCCGCTCAGACGCGTTATCACGTCCCCGCATGTGCGTCTGACAGTACACAAAATATGCTGGGATATTTTCAACCCAGCGTTGGGTCAAAAACGGAAAGTTTTATGTTAAATTAACCCACCAAAATTTTTATTTTGACCCAACAATGGGTTAAAACAAACCAGCATAAGTGAAATTGCAATTCCGTGGGTTGGGTTCAGCCCTTTTTGTTGTTGAAAACAACCCAGCATTTATAGAGTGTAACTTTATGAAAATTGTACAATCTTGCTGAAAAAGTAACATTTTATTGCTAAGTAAGGACTCCATGTCAAATTTTTGACATAATTTGATTCAATTTTAAGTTTGTTTCTAGAAACATATATTTTTATTTTACTTCAACATAAAAAATTAAGTTTAACAATTTCATCATGATTTTATACAGTAAGTTATGTCAACTTATCACAGGTAAAAACTTAAAATAGTAGGTTGAATTGATCAAGTTGTTTTAACTTCATGCTGCATTTTTTTTTTACAATTTTGCATTGTTACATAGCAGCTTTACAATAAATTCACACTGTAAAATAAATCCGTAGAAATTGCAGCTAGGTTGCCGGTAATTTACCGTAGATTTACATTAATGTTAACTACTGGCAAGAGTATGTTCAAAGTTAAATAAATTTTAAATAATAACAAGTCTTTATCTTTACAGAATAAAACTATACAATAACAGCCTCATGCAAAGCATTCTGGGAACCAGAAATCATCATCAACCTTTTTTTGGGTTTTGCTTCAGATTTTGTTTCCCAGAATGTTTTGCTTGATGCTGTTACTTTAGTTTTACTCTGTAAAGACAAAGACTTGTAAATGTTAAATGTTCATTTAACTTTGAACAAAATGTTGCCAGTAAAAAACATCAATTTAAATCTACGGTAAATTACCGGCAACCCAGCTGCAATTTCTACGGATTTTTTTTACAGTGCACCTTAGTAAAAACAGTAGAGACATAAGGATAAAGAAAAATATGCAAATATATCCAATACTTATTCTACATATAAAGCGCAGTGTCTTTCTAAGGGTAACAATAAAAATTCAAAGCAGACTCGATCAAACCACACTAAATGCTTACAATTCAAAACGTCCTATTTCTTTTTGTACCCATGCAAGCTTGTACAATGTTGCCCATTATGCATTCGACTAAATTGTCCAATAATTTATCGCAATTTCATGTTTGCGCAACTAAAGATGGGAGCACTGAAGGTGGGAAGACAAAAAGAAAACTGGAAATAAAGGGAAAGTGCGAGCGCAAAGGTGCTAATGACCTACAATATTAGCCAACCTGGTGACGAATTGACGCACTTCAAAGGTTTCAGGTACCTGTTATTGGCCCCAGTTTCCAGCATGAACCCAGCCTTTTGAAGAAGCTTTTAAAACAGTAGTCACACTGTTCCCTTCCGTCTCGTGGACACAAACACCTATTCCTGCAGTTGTGAGTCATTGCAGTAGCCCCGGTGCCAGGCACTGATTGATTGCTGTAATAGGATTTCATATATGTGGCAGGGGGGAGTGAGGGACCGGTGTAGCACTTGATCATTAGCATGTTGATGAGGACCGTTCTCTCCATTATTCAAGCAGTATAGAATGAGACCTCGCAACGAAGCTCATGCGCTCTGCGGGCCAAATAGGACCCGTCTCGAGGTAGAAGTGAGACAGAATTGGAAACGGCAATGACGTCAAATGGCATAAATGAGGCCCTGTTAGCGTTCGACACCTTGAAATATGTCACTTAGGGTACCTGTCATCATTAGTGCCAATGACTGTTTAAATGGATTTTTTTTTTTGAATGGTATTTTGCTGTCTTCATCTCATCCAGATGAAACGTGACATTTAATGCCCACTGTGCCGTATGTTCTCCCACGAGTCTACGTATGGCTGTTGGCGGTTCATTGTGAGCTTCCTCTAATTATTATTGAAATGTCAAGTAAAATGATTGGAATCAAATGAACTCCATTATTTGTGGCCACAAGTGTAGAGGTCTAACTTATAAGTGGCCACCAAAAGTAAGAGGCATTACTCTCAAATCATGTGAAGCAGTCAACAAGACAATGAAGCTTTTCACAATTTGCTTCTTTTTCATATTCAAGAAAATTGATTTTAAACATTAAAGAAAACGTTAAAAAAAATGAAATGCATATGACTTCCTCTCTTCAGTTGAACATATACAAATGCTGTCACTTTATTGGCTTATATGCAAATCAAGATAATGAAACTCCAAACAGATCCATTATAAAAGTAATCCATATGACTCCAGTTAATATCTTTTAAAGTGAAACAATATGACTGTGAGAGAAAATGTCATATTTTGAGCTTATTTAGCAATATTAAAACCAAAACAAACATATGAAGAGCTCAGATGCAAAACCATCTAAATGCATCTGACATCGTTTCTTGTAAATGAGCATCAGGCTCTTATGTTTAGGTTCAGTAATTTCACTTTAATGGCAATGAAAAGCTTGTCAGTAAATAAAAAACCTTATTTTTACATGTCACTTTAGTCATTTCGTTAGCATTTAACTAATTTGGCGGCCTTTCGCTGCAAAACTCTCTAAGTGCAAACCAGCTTTATTGGCAAACCACACATTTGGAGGTGCTGTGATACATGTAGCTGCCACATTCGGGTTGTATTCAGGTCCAAGTACTCACAGGGCACCCAAGTTTAAATGTGATCAACGGTCGTTTCAAATCCATCTTCCGTGCACATAGAGGACTTTGTTAAAAAAGTGGATTCTGCCAACAAAGCAGTATTTCTGAATGGCTGAGATTACGCAGATTTTAAGTAAATGTATTTCAATAATGTATACTACATCCCGAGAGCATTAGATTATATTCATTTTGATGGAGGTGGCGTTTAGCGGCTTTCTGCGCTCTTCATATATTAGCTCTAAAATCAAATTTGCGGTGCATCAATAATTTCAAATTTCATTGGTTCTTGCAAAACTCTTAGTTGACGTATGATATTTTGTTGTGTATATACATTTTTGAGCTTAAACGTGTCTAATATAAGCCAATAACGTGACAGTGTCGTACACCGATTATGTTTAATAAACTGATAACGAGTGAGGTCATGTAAATGCGTAAAACGTTTCTCTTTTATATGGGGGAAGCTCAGGAAAAAACTATCGGCACAGGTAATTACCACGATTTCGCGTTGTGGTAAACACCTTAACCATTTTCTCGCAGTTTTGTTTATGTGCGCACGTCTCCGCTGTTGAAAGATAAACTTCACATTCGAAAGCATAAAGTAACGCATAAAAGTCTCCACTCGACTAAAGCAGTTGACGGAGAAACTGCGAAAATAAAAGCTTATGTTATATTTACATGAGATGAGATACAACAGTACAGTATAGCTTAATGTGCCTTTCACATAGGACGAGGTATGCGCTGCACTATGAAACCCATTCATATCAATGGCTTGCGCCGCGCGAGGGCAGTTTGTTGTTGCGTGGAGCAACACGCCGCGGTCAAAGTTCAAAATAGTTTCACTTTTGCACTGCGCTCTTTGACGATTACGCGCGCGGCCAATAGAAACGGGTCATCCAAACAAGCGCCAAAATCTTAATGGACGAAAAGCTTATACTGTGTGTTTTGGAATTTCCGGAGCTTTCTAATTCAAGTTTACGCTCCTACAGAGACATCGTAAGGAAAGCCGTGTCATAGTGCTGGGCGATAATTGGATAATGATAATTTACTGATATAAATTTCCCCGATAAAACGATAACGGCAGTTCGATAAGTGATCACTGTGCGTAATGTTGTGCAAGCACTTCCGGATGCGGCACGCGCTTTTGGTTTACTATCAGAGTGTCAGTTACGTTAGACTTGAAGGAATGGAGTAAGATGAGGCAAGTAATTCATTTATTAGTAGAGCCCTATGATTTTCGCGATGCAAAAAACGTGGACGGAATCACGGAATCCAAATGCGTGGAAACATTCAGTCAAAGCCCGGAACAAAGCAGACACAATAGGTGCAGAATACTGTACTTTCTTTCAGCGCTCGCCTTGCGCGCGCACACGTCCGCACAGCTTTAAAAGGATATTTAAAAGGACATTCACAAATTCAGGAAACTGAGGAAAAACAGCAGATCCACCACTGCAGTGAATAAACTGTATGCGTGTGCACTCCCACAGCAACGTGACGCTCTTGACATCCATTAAGCGTGTATAGCTCGTATATATATATATACACTGTATTTGCACACGCGGGATCACTGAACTAAGTTTTTTTCTTGATTAAGTGAACATAAACAGCTGGATGTTCATCAGTATATTGAAACTTAAAGCAGTCTGTCTTGGGTCTTAAAGTGACAGTAGCTTGCTGCTCTGTGTCAGAAATGTGTTGATTTCATAAACAAATATATTTACATTTAATACAGATGCATTAAAACAAGATTTTAGTATTTGTATTTGTCATGTTCTGAATAAAAAGTAGTTTTTTAACTGTCTGTTTTTTAAAATTTTAATTCAGGAACAAAAATCTGCCTTTAATCCCGGTAGATGTGAAAGTCGGCACACCTCTGATCTACTGGCCGTCCTTCAACGTTATGCCCAGCTGATACCTGACCAACGATCACCGGCAGAACCGCTTAATCTCTGCTAAATCTCCATTTCCGTTCTCCCAAGGGTTTTTCCCTCCTAGGACTTATTTTTCCTCGGATAAAAGCCCGGGGTTTTTTTTTCTCCTAGGGGGTTTTTCACCCCGGGGAGGCAGCCTTTTTGGGCTTTACCTAGCTTCCTCTTCTATACGTTGCTTTAGTAATACGTGCAATTATAATATTGAGTCATAGCCGCAGCAAATTTAACTGCTCATGCTATCATGTATTCTGTTGTGCTATCTGTCGTTTTCTGTGCTTTTCACTGCTTCTATTTATGTAAAGCTGCTTTGAAACAATTGACTTTTGTGAAAAGCGCTATATAAATAAAATTGAATTGAATTGAATTTAAATTTGACAGAAATAAAAAAAAATTATTTATCATGACATTTATCGATATCGACTGATATGGAAAACATTTTCTTGATATTTTATTGGCCATATCGCCCAGCCCTACCGTGTCATGGAAAAATGTAGCAATTCAAATTGGCAAGTCAGGTAGCTTTTTGTAGGTCGGCAGCTTAAAGTTACGTAAAATGGAGACGGGCAACATCAGTCTCTGTATTCCTTATCCACTATTTAACCCAAATATAAACACTGTAGTAATTTATTGCAAACCCCGCCTACTTTGGTCTGGCCAGCAGATCGCAATCGTTTTCTGGATGGCCAGTTTATTGATTTGCATGTAAAGACATGAAACAGGTTTCTATAATAAGCAGATTTTTGATATTTTAGCAAGTCACATACATCTCAAATGGCATTAGTTAATATAAACGGTATATGGTCATTTGACCTATTGGTGTTAAAGTAAACAGTAGGCATAAGAACAGCTGAAATCCTCTCGTTTCACTTTTAAAGAAAAGCTTCTTTAAAAGTCAGAAAGCTTCCTGGGGCAGAAATGTTTGGCAAGCGTTAGAAGGAAAAATCATTCAGCAAGGTGCTTTGATGTGAAAGAAACATTTGAGTGAGCATGGTGAACCAGTGATCAATGGCTGTTCCCCAAACCAAGACATCGTCCTTTCCCTTTCCCATCGTCCTTAGCAGCCAGATGGCAAAGTTATAGTAATTGGGACCGGCCGTAAATTTTTCTTTGAATAAGATCTGGCCATGGTTACAAATTTGACCAGAGCCTTGACCCTCAAGCACCCTTGAGTCATATAATAACTGGTGTGCACTTTCTTGGCCAGATCTGCAACAGATGGTTTATTTTTTATTTCCTGCAGCCGTTAAAAGTTATACTGGAAAAGTACAATTGTATTGCAGGACTGATAAAATCTCTGAAACACTTTGACCCTTTCTGTGATTTTATGTGATTTACTGTTTTCTACATAAAATTATCCTACGTAGTGTAAAGAACATTCTGTGAAATATATATTCTTGGCATCTTTAATATTGACCGTATGAGTAAGGTCATGTCAAAGATTGAATCAATGACTAAAATCAAACATTGATAGTTCTAATTAGACAGACAGACTCACATTTTTACATCAAAGTACATTAAGACAAGCATCACTATATTATTGCTTTAACTTTGGGTGGGCGAGGAACCAACATAGCTACATAAACACTTACAGAGCACGCAAATAATTTCTCAGATTGTGCATCTTGGTGTACTGTCATTTTTCAACACGATCAAAGCAAGATTTTTGCTTGGCGGATGATAACATGACCCTTGTGATGGACTTGGCACCTGTCTCAAGTGTTTGCCACTATGGGTAAACTTTAACACCTTTGGCCTTACAGTCATAGATAATTCATAAGCAATTAAAAAAAATTGGGCATGCACAAACAGACCTGTTCTTGATTCCACATTCATGACCCATTCGACTTTTTTGGAAGTACATAAAAAAATTTTTTTTGTCAATTTGCCAGATTGGCTGGCTTTGAGAATATGCATTACCAATTTAAATACTGAAAGAAGTTTATTTACACTGAGACATTTCAGCTGTCATTATGGGTTTAAATGTCACACCCATGACACATAAATTGCCCTACAGTGAATGGGGAATCCGATCTATATGTCGGAATGTAACAGCATAGCAACCGTCCAAACACACACACACAAGTATAATGCAAATGTAACTGCATTTTAAAGTCCCTATGAAATCAAACTTGAAGTTTTGTGGCTTTTAGTATGAACATGTTAGCCTTTTCTATAAATATATACACTCACCTAAAGGATTTTTAGGAACACCTGTTCAATTTCTCATTAATGCAATTATCTAATCAACCAATCACATGGCAGTTGCTTCAATGCATTTAGGGGTGTGGTCCTGGTCAAGACAATCTCCTGAACTCCAAACTGAATGTCAGTATGGGAAAGAAAGGTGATTTAAACATTTTTGAGCATGGTATGGTTGTTGGTGCCAGACGGGCCGATGTGAGTATTCTACAATCAGCTCAGTTACTGGGATTTTCACGCACAACCATTTCTAGGGTTTACAAGGAATGGTGTGAAAAGGGAAAAACATCCAGTATGTGGCAGTCCTGTGTGTGAAAATGCCTTGTTGATGCTAGAGGTCAGAGGAGAATGGGCCGACTGATTCAAGCTGATAGAAGAGCAACTTTGACTGAAATAACCACTCGTTACAACCGAGGTATGCAGCAAAGCATTTGTGAAGCCACAACACGCACAACCTTGAGGTGAATGGGCTACAACAGCAGAAGACCCCACCGGGTACCACTCATCTCCACTACTAATAGGAAAAAGAGGCTACAATTTGCACGAGCTCACCAAAATTGGACAGTTGAAGACTGGAAAAATGTTTCCTGGTCTGATGAGTCTCCATTTCTGCTGAGACATTCAGATGGTAGAGTCAGAATTTGGTGTAAACAGAATGAGAACATGGATCCATCATGCCTTGTTACCACTGTGCAGGCTGGTGTTGGTGGTGTAACGGTGTGGGGGATTTTTTTCTTGGCACACTTTAGGCCCCTTAGTGCCAATTAAGCATAGTTTAAATGCCACGGCCTACCTGAGCATTGTTTCTGACCATGTCCATTCCTTTATGACCACCATGTACCCATCCTCTGATGGCTACTTCCAGCAGGATAATGGACCATGTCACAAAGCTCGAATCATTTCAAATTAGTTTCTTGAACATGACAATGACTTCACTGTACTACAATAGAGCATCTTTGGGATGTGGTGGAACGGGAGCTTCGTGCCCTGGATGTTCATCCCACAAATCTCCATCAACTACAAGATGCTATCCTATCAATATGGGCCAACATTTCTAAAGAATGCTTTCAGTACCTTGTTGAATCAATGTCATGTAGAATTAAGGCAGTTCTGAAGGTGAAAGGGGGTCAAACACAGTATTAGTATGGTGTTCCTAATAATCCTTTAGGTGAGTGTATATATAAAATTCCCATTCAGAAAATACAATTAACTTACAGTCTCTAACTTCATTGATTCAGTAAACGCTAAAGGCCATTTTAAAAGGGAGAGAAGCCACTCAATATGTCCCGCCCCAACTTCCTGTTTCCGTTGAAATTACGTCAATGCATTGCAAAAGCTGCGCATTTTGAGGCACTTCAGGTCTATGGTGAGTGCTTTGGATGACGCATTTATTTTGGAGCCAACCTTATATTTACACTAACATAAGAACGTGTAGCTAAGCACTGCTCCCAGTCCGGATATGGGAGGAAATATCAGAAAGTATAGACTCTTTTGTTTCAGGATGTAATTGTGCTTGTATAAAAATGAGCCATTGTTTAATCCAGGGATCATGTCATTGAGGAACTCTAGTGAATGGCTGATTGATAGTACGGGTTAACGTTAATTTGCTTCGAACCTTCCCAGTTTGACCTCTCCAGGTTTGGTTCCAGCCTCAAATCATCTGTAGGTTTTTTTAATTGTCTCTCCCGACATTACAGCGAGTGAGTAAGAAGTTTCCACATTGTAATTAAGTGTAAGATCCTCAGTACTGGCCACACAATAACAGTGTGAGTTCCTGTCAGAGACCACAGGTGGGTGGTGAGATCAACCGCTAAAAGACTATTAGGGAAAACCATAAGCTGCACATCCCGAGGAAATCTGCGAGAGGAATATTACAGTGGGAGAAAGTGAGTCTGTGTGCGTGCGGGGTGCAGACTCAGAGGTCAAGGAAATATCCCGCGGGTGGGGAGAAAGAGAACAGCTTGATCTTGTGCGTTAAAAACTGAAAGCGTTCCTACCTAAAATGAGGAAGAGGCTGAACGTTCGCATGCCTGTTTTTATCATCACATTGATGGAGAAAGGAGAAAAATCATCGTACTTAAGCCTTTTGGAAAACCCGATATTAAAACTCTGAAAATCTACAGAAACACCTGCCGTGAAAGGAGAATAGTACAGCAAGCAGAGGCCTCAAAGGATCTACATTTTTTAGTTGTGTTTCTTTCACGGTTCTGGAAATGATATTAACATGTCAATGGGAGAGGTGTGCTAAACTATTGTCTATTTAATAATATTACAATAAGCAAAAGACTAATTTAAAAAAAATGCCACATTCATGTTTAAAATACAGCCCTTCATGGCCTATAAACTTGTTTAAAACAGATTCATTCAATTTACTCATTTATTTTTTTTCAATTTATTTTTTTAAGGTAAGTGGTTGCAATCAATTTATTTAAGCTACATTTAAACAAAAAGATTAGTAAAGTAAAGTAAAATAAAAAAACTTTTGTTTAAATGTAGCTTAAATAAATTGATTGCAACCACTTACCTTAAAAAATGTAAGTAAATTGAATGAATATTTTTTTTCAGTATAGTTTGGTGAAAAAAACAATGCATAAAACTGCTAATGTATGGCCCTAAATACGCTTTGCGTGTGTTTATGAGAGTACCTGTCCAATCAACTTGTAGTATGCAAATCGGATGCGAACCTCCTCAAGCCGCTAATAGAGGCACCGCCAGCTTCATTTAAATCTACTGCAGAAGCCATGGTCAAAAAAACATGGACAAAACTATCACTGTGTGTAAAAGTCACTTATTGCTCCGTCATCACCAGGGTGTTGTTGATAGCACGCGTTCGCAGGTGAGACCAAAACAGCACACATTGGCTTCTGTGTTTAAATGTTTTTCTTGCGAAAAAACTTCAAGATAAAAAATTATTCATTGAATTTACTAAATTTTTTTAAGGTAAGTGGTTGCAATCAATTTATTTAAGCAACATTTAAACAAAAATGATTAGTAAAGTAAAATAAAATAATAAAACTTTTGTAGCTTAAATAAACTGATTGCAACCACTTACCTTAAAAAATTTAGTAAATTCAATGAATCTTTTTTTTCAGTGTGGCATATAATATAAAAACTAACCCAGTGGCTATTTTATGTTCATTTTGAAGTGCACAGTAAAGTTGGTACATGTAGTATAATAATACAAGTGCTCTTAAGTGAAAATGTTGATTTTGGCAGAGTTTAAAATCTGCTTAGGTTTTTATTTTTGTAAAGAAGCCTTTTGTGACCAATAGTGTTGGGCGATATGCCCCATTTTGAGATCGTCCTATCGTCAGCACGTGAGATCGCGATACATGATATTATCACACAATTCAGTTCGGCAACGCATGACGTCACCCATTAAAAGTGAATGGGAAGCGTTAACGCTTACGCCCCGTGTGAATGCACCGTCAAAACTGATGCCATTAATCCTTCCGCGTCATTAAGTCCAGGTGCTGTACAATTTCCTGCGTGTCAGGGAGTGGGAAAAACAAACTTGCTGGTTTTAACCCTCTGCGCGCCTAACAACCTCTCTTGTGCAAGGAAATGTCAGAGCCACGCGTATTACAAGTTCAGGTGCTAGAAGGAGTCCATGCCGCGTGCATTCAGGTCCAAGCAAGAGTCCAAGACGCATGCATTGAGTCCACGTGCGTGCAAGAAGGAATCCACACGCATTTCAAACCCGCTCGCCAAAGTATAGCCTACAAACCCTCTTATGCGAGGAAAAGCATGCAATGTGCATGTTAATGTGAAACTATGATGATAATAATAATACCGGTCATGAAAGCCCGCTATTAGCGATATGTCTGACGATCGTCGATCGGCACAACCCTAGTGACCAAAGTGTTAAGTGTTTTTAACTTAATAAATAAATGTATTTTCTTTGAATTTGACAGTAGCCTTTTTGTCCCCATAAACACACACCGAAATGTACCGAAACCGTGAGTAATTTGAAATGTTGCACCCCTAGTATTTAGCCCGTCATGTGTGTGGCTCGTCATTTCAAAATATGTGTTCGGTGTGTCATGTAAACTTATGTGCATCATGTGTTATGTCAAAATATGTGTCTGCTGCATACGCTTTGGGGTTTTTTGATAAAAGAGACGCTCAAGTTTGCCAGTTACTCGCTAAATCTCATGCGTAAAGTTTAGTGTTAAGTCAGTTTCTTGTAAGTATTTCGTGAACGTAAGCGTATCTTTAATCACAAACCCTTTCTATGCGTGTGCAACAGGCCCGTATTTTGACATCACACATGATGCACATGGTTCACATGATGCAATGAACACATATTTTGACATGATGAGCAAGACACGACGCATATTTTGAATTCACACCCCTCGGAAGATAAGTCACCGGCCACCACATATATATAAGTGTTTATCAAATATCTGAATGTAAATTAAAAAAGCAATGTTCAGTCAGATCTGGTATAGTAACTTGTAGTAAAGTTTCAAGGTATCAT
This sequence comes from Paramisgurnus dabryanus, assembly GCF_030506205.2. Taxonomy (NCBI): domain Eukaryota; kingdom Metazoa; phylum Chordata; class Actinopteri; order Cypriniformes; family Cobitidae; genus Paramisgurnus; species Paramisgurnus dabryanus. Next base: position 10,471,467 of record NC_133358.1, on the reverse strand, counting down.
ATTCTGAAAGCTGAATGAAAGTGCACATACAGAAGTGAATCAGAAAGAGAGAAGAGAGACAGAAAGTGATGAAAAGTGTGAGCTCACTAACACGAACAAGTGGAAGAGTCAGGGTCTCTGAAGATTTCATGAATGAGATGAGCTTCTGTCCCTTTGCGGGAACAGTTTTCTCTGTCCACTAAGGTTTCCATCCACTTCTCTGTCTTAATGCTCATCACTATCCTTCAGGATAATTCCCAAACCGAGCACACTGCGTTCTCTCACAGCGAGGACTTCATGCTGCGCGAAACTGAGCCAAACTGGCCCCTGCGTGTTTGCAATTTGCAAGGCCACTGTAAAAGATTCAGGAGGGAGAGATGATTGATGGTATTTCGTGTTGGAGGCTTTGCATCAGACTGTGTGTGTCTAATTCAAAAACTAAAGACGCAGTTCAAGGTTTAAACATATGCAAAGAAAATCTATAGGTATACCTCACTTTACAGTGCAAGGTAGCTTCAGCGTTTATTAATTGTAGTTATTTCCACATTTACAAATACATTTTTAAAACTTAAGATTGTATCTGTTAACATTAGTTATTACATGGCGGAATGCTCGATCCTGATTGGTCTGCATTTTGGGACAATGAATAATAACACAGAAGGTTTAGGTACAACATATTGTTGTTTGTTGAATTAAATGTGTTGTCCCTATACTAACACACCTCCTGGGCCCTATCAGCGCAATTGACTTTGTCAGTGACGCATGTATCATTCGTATTTTACACCGGCGCACAGCGGGTTTTTCCCTCCACAGACGCACGTCGGCAAACTAGGGAATGAAATTGCACTCCCTGGGCGGTTCAGCGCAACAAAAGAGGCGTGTTCCGGCGCAAACCATCACTGATGCTATTTTGCAGTTTCAAAAAACAATTGCGCCACTGACCAAAAAAAAAAGTTTAAAGTCAGTGGCGCGTTGTTCATTATGCTATTTTAAGGGCGCATGCTTGACCATAATGTATAGCGTGCACAACGCGCATACACTTTGCATCTACACAGATGCAACAGTTATTTTTGCAAATCATAAATTGTTACAATAAAAAATATTAATACACGAGATAAGGGGAATCATAGTGGTGAGCATTGTGGTGATAGTTTTTATTTATTGTGTGTGGCTGCGTTAAAAAATTATCATGCAAATAACGATTAAAATATTTTCAGAAGTTTGTTGTGTGGCTGTATTACGTTTATTTTATGTAAATAATAATTAAAATGTTTTCATAAGAAACCTTAATGTATATGAACTTGATATGTAAGAGTACTTTGGGGTTGGACCTTGCTTGCGTTTCTTGGGTCCGATTTCAAAGCCCCCAAACCCTTTCAGCGGTGAGCGTGGACGCAGCGATGTCCTCTGCTGGCGTCTGTGTAGAGGCAGATCCACCTCCCGTTACACGGCGTGCCCGATTTATGCTGGCAAGCTTGGGATTCCCCCGTCTCCTGACATCATTGTAGCGCTTGGCGCAACGATGGGGATGCCAGCTGATGAGACTGTGGCTATTTCCTCTCACGCCTGTTTAACCGACGTTGATTTGGGCGGGTTTCTCCTATCCCCATACAAAACGACTTCTCTGTCTTTGACTGCTCTTACAAGAACGTCGGTCTTCTCGGCCAGGGGCGTCATGCACCAATTTTTTTTAAGGGGGCACAGTGTCAACAGCTCACAGAAATTTGTGCATACACAGACATCAAACGAAATATTATAGAGCTTTCAGTCTTTTCCATGGCACTTACATTTCTAACAATCTGAAAACCCCTGCTTTCATGCAAAAACCTCCAAAATAAAAGTGATGACTAACTTTCATATCAAATACTATTCAATCGGAATAATGACACATTTGCATCATATTCACATCTGAAACGGCATGTTTTATTTAAGTCTTAATGGCTTGTTTAATTGTGTAATTAATGCATTTTGCACAACAACTACATTATCATATAAAATTAATGTAATTTTAAATCCATAAAGTATATAAACAACGAAAATGACATAAGCTATAGCCACGTGATTGATTTTAATGTTCAATAATGATTTAAAAAAATATGTTTAGATAAAATTATTAGAGGAACGGATTTTTGCATTAAATTTTACCTCATGTGAGCATGTGAGATTCCGCGCCTGCGTGAACTTTGGCGAACTTTGGCGTTGTGCCAAGAAGATGAATCTCTGCTAATATAACGTTGAGACGGTCACATTTTAAACCATACATTTTCTACACAGAGAAGGTTAACTGCACATTACCGTACTGGGGTTTGGAAATGTTGTGAGCGTTTCTAACACGTTTTAATTCCTCAGATAGCCAAATGCAGCAGCAAGCCAGCAACAGCAGAGAGCTCGTGAGCGCGCCCAGACACTGATGACGTCTGCGGCTGCGCTCTGACTGCAGCGCCAGCTGCCGCCAGAATAAAAGTAATGTAACACGATCAAAACGGCGAAAATCTCCGAAAAGTGACAAGGATGCAGCACAGAATGTATAATATTGTGCATATTAACAGATTAAAAGTCAAATAACAGATTAATGGACGCTTATTTGATTTTGAGGTTGGATGCAAAATCCATTGGCTCAAAAAAACCAAGGGGGCAGCTGCCCCCTCAGTTTGAATGGGCATGACGCCTCTGTTCTCGGCTGTGAACCGCTCCTGGCGTGCGCCTGGTAAATCCGTCATAACAATAGCAACCCGCCATGGAACTTGCTCCCTTGCGTTTAAAGGGAATGTTGGATAGCGTTCTGATTGGTTTATTTGACGTTACGCCCAAACCACACTTATGAATAATGAACCTACATCAGACCAACCGCTTATTGATTTGCGCCCGGCGCAAGAGTTATTTCTCACGCCGGGAAAATAGCAACAGCGCCCAAGATCCGCCCACAAACTCACTTGCGTTTTGCGCTTCGCACTTGTGTTTCAGATCGTTAAAATAGGGCCCCAGATCAGAAATGTCTTGTCTGCAAGTGTTCAATTATCACAAAATAGAGTATCGTGAGTAACCAACTCATTTAAATTTCAGTAATTGTAACTGCGTTACTTGATTTAAAAAAATACTTCGTTACATGCTCATTACCGCTAAAAGTAGTGAAATTACAGTAATGGAATTACTTTGTTACCCGTTACTCCCATCACTGTTTTTAACACAACTTGTGTTGTCCCTTTTATTTATTATATCATGAAATAACACCTTAAATTGCATGACACACAAAATGTGTTAAAAATGAACACACAATTTTTTGCAGTGTAGGTACAAGGAATGAGAACAGAGACGAAGTATGTCAATAAATTGTGACACAAGCATATCTTTATGTGACAGAGAATATAGTTGCAATGAAGCAGACTGGTAACCGGGTATAGTTTTATGAAGATTATAGAATGAGTTGCATATTTAAAAACACTGTGAAATACACACAAAATATGAAAAAATAAGACTTGCATGTGCGTTCACACCAGACGCGATAGAGGCGGAAAAACGCGCTATTCGCTTCATCTGTGCGTGAAAACCGCGCATAAAATTCTAGTCATTCGAGACATTCACGTGGAAATTTGCATCATGGGAGGGATTTCTGCGACTCCGCTCACTTCCTGTAATTACGTCACAACTAGAGAAAGCTCCTGATTAGTTAACGCGGCTTGAATATCCGCCAAAGTTAGATTTTTCAACTTGCGCATTTCCCACGGCAACGTTCAATTCTCACCACACGTTTCGTCTTTGCATTGATGCTTGCCACCTCTTCCGCGTCTTGTGTGAATGCACAGTGAAAGTTTAACTAGCCCACTTGCAGAATAAAAAAAATCTACTTTCAAGTCAAGGTACAGTTTGTATGAGTTTTCACTTTATTCCCTGGCTAGTCCACCACCAAATCAAATCAGTGATTCTAAAAGGATAATTGGGTTTTTAATTCAAGTATGGTTGCAAAAACAGAAAACAAATCTGTCCAGTTCCGATCATCTGGTGCCCATGTCTGAAATTACAGTACAAACAAACATGTTCGGATCCAGATGTTATTTGTAAGCTATTCTGAACACATGAGGCTACATTTATCTTAAACATTTGTATGAGTGGCACTCTTAGTTAAAAGTTAATAACTTGGCCGTCAATAAGTAATATTCATCTCTCTCATATACTGTACTGGACAACTGCACTATAAAGCGGCTTGAATATGGATTTATTTTTATTCACATTCACATTAATAGGCAAATATGAATTCAGAGGGCCTTCCACACAGAGAGGAGTTTTTGAATGAGGTACAGTAAAAATAAAAGTACACATTTTCAGATGGCACTTTTTCATGAGGTTAGTGAAGTGTCATTCGTAAGTGATTCAATCTTTGACAAAGTACTCAAGGGAAAATGTCATGCAGGCTCTCGGTGGAGTTATTTAACCAACGCTTCCGTTATAAACTGAACAGTCATCAATCACAGTCACACTAAAGTAAGGCATTACATGTCAAAGTAATGACTATCGCATATGTGCATGAGGCTAAAACAATTACTTTTAGTAGGTGATGATATCTTAAACGCACACACAACTGTACAGTATGTGTATACAACACACACACACTTAAGGGCAAAATAAATTTTTTTTTACAGTAGGTTGATTTCTACAAAAGACACAACCAATGATGTGTGTTTGGTGCAACCTGTTTGGCTAAACAATGGAGGACGAGGATGGGAAACCAGTCTGCGCAAATCACACACATTTTCCCACACATGCACGGACATGCTGATGGGAATGCTTGCTGGTAAGTATAAATGTTCGAATCTTTGGAATGCTAAAAATGTCCCGTTTATATGCCTCTGGCAAACGGCAAGGGTTGTGCTGTGTAGCCATTTCCCGGTGCCACAGGCCAGAGCACATACAAACTGCTGCTGAGTAAGTGGAATGTCATAAAAAAAGCTTCTGCCCTTGAAAAAATTACACAGCATCTGAAGTACTAAGTCTGATTTACCAAAACTGTACTCAACATTTGTGCTCCATGGCTGCTTGCATGGAAATATAGACTCTACCTCCGGTCTGAGGCTGTGTTGACGTAAAGTAGTTGTTTAAAAACAAACAAGGCACTCTTAAGACCTCTTGAACTCAACTCGATGCAATTGGATTCTGGGAAGTAACAGCTGTGTCCAAAGGTATTTATATACTGTAAAATACATTAATGCATATCCTGGAAATAGAGACAACAGAAAAAGCATGACAGTAACACTTGAATTTACTAGTAAACAAACAATTATGTACAACATATACAATTCTGTAAAAATATATTTATTTTTTAAAAATTAATTGTTTTATTGCAATGCCAGGCATTGGCATTTCTTTTTTCCACACCATTATATTAATCCAATGTTTTATACAAAATGGCCTGGGACAGTAGGGGAGAGCGAGGGAAATACCAATTTTCAGAAAAACTTAAAGGGACATTCCACTTTTTTTGAAAATATGATTATTTTCCAGCTTCCCTAGAGTAAAACATCTGATTTTTACCATTTTGAAATCCATTCAGCTGATCTCCAGGTCTGGCGTTAGCACTTTTAGCATAGCTTAGCACAATCCATTGAATCTGATTAGACCATTAGAATCGCGCTAAAAAATAACCAAAGAGTTTGGATATTTTTCCTATTTAAAACTTGACTCTTCTGTAGTGACATCGTGTACTAAGACCGACCGAAAATTAAAGTTGTGATTTTCTAGGCTGATATGGCTAGGAACTATACTCTCATTTTCGGGCAGTGCGTTATATCATTTCGCCTCTTGCAGCCATGTTACAGCAGCAAAGTCCTTGATTATTACGCCAGAATGAGAGTATAGTTCCTACCCATATCCTAGCCAACTTTAATTTTTCGGTTGGTCTTAGTACACAATGTAACTACAGAAGAATCAAGTTTTAAATAGGAAAAATATCTAAACTCTTTGGTTATAATTTCACTTAAACATAAGTAATGAATTGTTACTTACGACCCCACCTGCAGGGAGGAAAGTAACACAACAAAACAAGATAGATTTTTTGTGTTACACTTGTTTTTATTAAATATACATGACTATGAGCTTGTTAATATGTGACTGCAAACATATTTTGTAATTTATTTTTGTAAAAAATAATGAAATTACTTTTCAATTCTAAATTTCAGTTTTATCAAATGTTTCAAAAGCATCCAACAGTACTGTACAAACTTAAATTGTTGAGAATAACATTTTTTTCAACAGTTTAAACACTATGAAAATGAAATTAAATCAAATTAGAATAATATCAATTTTCAACATATACAACAGTGTTAGCAGCGGGACTTTTGTCCCGACAGGATCTCCTCACATTTAAACCCGATTTACTTTTATTTTGAAAAACTCAGAGTGGTCAAACTTTAGGATGTGTTAGAGCACTAAATAACCTGTAGTTTGATCAGTACTGTAACACATGAAACAAAAAACACAACACGTTTAAAAATAATGACAGGTTTACGAATTTTCTTATCATGGTTGAAAACACCTTTCTGGATCTACACGGGGAAAATGGTGAGTAAATAACGCGATATTTGTCAGCTCTGTCAAGGGTTGTGTGCCTAAGATGCTGTCGTAGTTTGGGATGCAAATGTTATCAGGGCTCGGAGAAAATCGCTTTGTTACTTTTGTCCCACATTACTTTTGCCCCGGTTCTCCCCTACCTTTTAAAAAAAGTTCTAATATGTACCATTTTGGTACAAATATGTACCTAAGAGGAACCAGTATGTACAAAAGTGTACTTTTTGAAAAGGAACTGCCCCAGTGACAACTTTTGTATTGTCTTGTACCATTTTTCTGAGAGTTTTTATTAAATTTTACCCCTTATTATTAGTCTATTAGTTATGACTTGTTATCTTCTTTCCATTGAATCCTTCTGATATATTTAAAAACATGATATAATACTTTGATTTAAATTAAAGAGAAGTAAGTAACGTTATCAGTGTTTCATTATCTTTATTGGTTTTATTGGCCTAAAGTTAGGAGACAGAAATGTCCTCGGTCCTGTAACGAGGGGGTCTAACATAATGACTATAAACTGCTAAGTACAGGGGTGAGGGGCCAATATTTATAGCCGCTCACCCTTATAATTTTGTCATAGGCCCCACAGACTGAGTGCTCAAAAGTTATGTTAAGGTAAAAAAAAGTCTAGAAAAAATATTGTTCTTGGGGCAAAGAGCAGGAATATTGGCAGTAAATAATGGGATGTAGTGCACTTTGAAAAATCATTAGACTTTGGGAGACATTTAACCCTATGACATTTGAAATGTTTATTCTGAATAATACGAATTATACTTTACCATTAATTTACAAAATAAATTCTAATTAACACATCATTTCCAAAGGCATCATTTCTTAAAAAAATTACTGCATTAGTAAATAATTTATTTAAAAGATAAGAAAATATTATAACATGATTTTATATAATATAATAATATTAGTAAATGTGAAGTATTTTGAGTCCTCATTTTAAGTGAGAAAAATGCTTAAAACACATCTGTCAAAAATGTATATCAAACTATTACTACTACTTCTATTACTACTACTACTACTATAAAACTAAATAGGCTTAAATAATGTTACTATAGTTGTTAACTGAACAATTAATTACTGTGTGATGTATACAATAATGTCCAGAAGTCACAATGTCATGGTAATTATTCATCATCAAAGCTATTTATCAATCTGAGCACCATTACAAATCTGACATGGATGAAAAGAGCGAAAAAGGACCATAAGATATGAAGCAGGATTTGACATAAACTTAAGCAGATGTATGGTCATATCATTCATAAATAGATTAAATCAATGTGTCTTGTGCATGTGTAGCTAACGCTTGTGGATACTAAACCTGTTTGTTCTCTTGGCAATACATGAAACAATCTCACCTGCACAAACTTCTTCTATAAAGCCATTTATTTAAAGCTTTACTCCGCAGATGTTCTTGCACATTACAGCATGTAATTACTGAGGACATGGCAACTAGTGACAATATATGATCTTTTACCCTCTCTAAAATACAGTTTTTAGATCTTAGATCAGGCAAAAAATACTGAAAAATTATAACCATAAATGTATTGAAATTATGTCGATTTTGGTTTACTTACTATTCTGAACTTAAAAAAGTTATGCATTTCTATTCGGCTTCTTATATACTGTACTCTGATCGTTTGCACGCATACACTTAAAAATGATTGGTTTGGTTTTTTTATTCGCCCAATAAAAACAACTTTTCCCCGGGAAACAACTGGTAAAAATTTGGTATGAATTCATAAAACGTGAATCATAATACAATGTACGAAGGTGAAGATATGAATTCATATCAATTAGCCATCTCGTAAAATAGTTTCCATGAAATTATGTTGCCAAAACTGACCAATTTGACCACTTTAAGGTACATAGTTGTTGTTGATTTTGTTGCAATATCTAGTAATGTATCATGTACAGTACTGTCAGGATGAATTTCTTTAGTTAGAAATATCAGAAAGTTTATTGTTATACTATTAAGTGACATTTTTCTTTCAATCCAGACTTTTATTAAGAATGTAAGTGATTTAAACGGTTACCCTCATACAGATGTAAATACATAAATACACAGAGTTGCTGGAGACCAACATTGAAATGTTTCTGGAATATTCCCAAAAAGACCGGCTGTAAAAGTAAAAGCATATGATTAAACGGCCACAAATGCCTGTTAAACATCCTGTCTACTGGACCGTGGTAAAATCCTGATCCTGAGGCTACATCCTATGTCAGGAGAGAATGAGATAATCACTCGCATGTCTGAGCTTGTCTGAGTTTATAAGTCAGACATATGGTGAGCCTCACATTGATCACGTTTAAATTTAGCAACATACCTCTAGACGGGTGTTTGTAAATCGAGGGGTGGGGTTCCACCCTACAGCTGATCTGTTCTGGGCGTGGCCTGTCAGACCTGGTACGTCGTGTGCACGTAATACCTGTGAGTCATTGAAGTCTACTTCTTAACTGTCTGAAGACATGATTCGCCTCTTCCTTCGTGACACAGACGCTTTTCGTTTTGTCATCAAACATTCTGATTGTGACGTTGATATTTCTTTTATATTATAGTGATCGTTCATCAAGAGGAAAAACTTGGTCAGTATTTACTCATCCTCAAGCCTATCCAAACCTGTATGACTTTGTATGTATTTTTCTCTGCACCATAGAAGGTGGAAGTCAATTATGAAAGTAATTTATGAAAAGAATATATATTTATTTATGTGATTAAATGATCATAATCTGGGGCAGAACCCTTTAAAAGGTCCTAATATGTACAATTTAAGTACATATATGTATACATTTGCTACCAATATTAACATTTGAGATACTTATTTACCTCTGAGGTAGTTACATTAACTCTTTAGGCGCAAAGTTGTACTTTTGATACCCTACCAGTGACCGTTATGGACCATTTCTAACAGTGTACAGAAAAACCAGATGACATCATGCTCACAGATTTGTAAAAAGTTCCCAATGAAACCACCAGGTGTTGTTGCTGACAATGCGGATCTCACAAATGAGATTTCACCCAGAAATGCGAATGAAAAGATCATGTTCTTTAAAAAGTTGGTTCAACTTAAAAAAGTAAGTTACTTGGTTGCTTTAAAATTTTTAGTTAATTCAACTTAAAGAACACTTATTGTCCGATTCCCGTTTTTAAGTGTGTATTAGTCCTAGTATAGATCATAAACCCCGCCTCCCCAATGTATTTCAATGGGACTTGAGACCAAATAAACAATTTAATTACACTTCAAATATCTTTTTTCCGAAGCTGGTTTCTGTCATTTACTGTAGTTTTATCATGCTAAAGTAAATTCAAGTGTTTTTTAGTTAGTTATTCAATGCTATAAAAACGGTGGTGTCATGTCATGATTGACAGCTGTGATTTGCGCATTAAGCGAGACCGAGGGCGGGGCCTTGATTTCGCGGCTTTACTTCCTGCTCACTACTGCGCAGGAATGGTCCCGAAATCGCTACTTCGCAGACTCAAAACCCAAGATGTCAGCGCCGTATCAGGACAATGGCGGCTTCACTTTTCACCAATGGAAGAGAGCGAATGGGCGTCGTCCATCTTATTTTACAGTCTATGATTAGTACAAGTTAATGATATGCAAAAGGTACAAACCTTTAAGTTTTCTCTTAAACGTAAATCTCTTTTCTTGGACTGCAACAAACACACGAATTGTAGGCAACAGTTTACTTCATGGGATTGGAAGACCGACATTATCATAATACCTCCCGCTTCGCAGTTAACTCCTGTTAGCATTGCATTGTGAGCGAATCTTTTAAACATGGTAAGGAGCGACACATTTCTGGCTGACGTCTTCTGTGAACTATTCAGGCCAATCACAACGTACAGATTAGCTGGCCAATCAGGGACACATCGCTTTTCAGATGTGTGTGTTTTAGGAAGAGAGTAAAATCTGGAGCTACGAAAATGTACGGCATGTTTTTTAACCATGAACCAAGCAATTACATTGTATTATACTAGATACACAAAATAACATTGTTTTTTAGCACTAAAATAGGTGCTCTTTGAAATTATTAATTTTTACACACCTTTTTAATACTAAATTTTTTTTAAGTTGAATTAACTCAAAATTTTAATGCAACTTTTTTTAAGTTGAACCAACAAATCTTTTGTTCACAATGTGTTTAGTCGAGTTTTAGAAGACTCTCTTCTTGGATATGCTTGGCGTCAAAAAGTCTGGAAGTAAAATGTAAAGATCTCAATAGGAACTCTTAATTTTTTTCCCTAAAGCAACATATCCAAGCCTTGCTATTTGCAGTTATTATAGTGATACATTTTTTACTGCATGTCAACAATCATCTAATTTGTGTCTCTTTTCACAGCTAACAAATTACAGGTGAAATAAAAACAGAAGTCATCTTAGTTATAAAACAAACAAAAGTCTACGTTTCCAGTGAAGCAGAAAGACGCCACCTTGTGACTAAAAAAAGCCCTAATCCAGAAGGCCGTGAAGCCCTCAATATCTAAACACACCTGTGATGAAAACATACGTACTATTAAAAAGGGATGTGTAATAGAATGAGTTGTCTGTTGGAAATGATGGCCATACTGTGTGAGTCACACCAACAGGGAAACCCCAAAATGTAACCAATATGACTGGATCCAACTGGAAATGGACAGATCATTAATGTCGTCATGGTACAAAACAAACCAACAATGGAAACCTTTGAAATAAGGGATCACTGATGCATGCCTGTACCTGTCCAAACAGACCAGAGGTATGGCACGTTCCTTTAAATCTTTAAGATATAGTTTTATTATAAAACGTATACACACATGGTCTAACTGTGTACTGTAGTATAACTGAGGACTGAAATGGGTAAAAACACATCTTCAGTATCTTTTAATTTCCTACTATCTGGTTGAATCATCAGCAACCATATCTAAAATTGGACAAGCCTGTGACTTTATTTGAAACATATGAGGACATCTATAATCTGAGGGCATCTAAAATGTGGCTTGTTTCTGGGATGTTGTTTATGCAGATGTGTGTTTATGTGTGCAAGTCGTTTTTGGCACGTCTTCAGACTAAAAAGAGATTTGACATAAACGTTCACATTTTTTACCCAGCTTGGAAGACCATTGGTGTTTACAATATTGCACCATTCCAGGACAGAACAATGCATCTCTTGTGAGTAAGGTCCTTTTAATAAAGGCCACATTGAGAAATTAAAGGCCAGGTCAACATAAATGTATCCAGTCTATAGCTGATGTTACTTCAGAGAAGAGATAACATAGATGGAACTTACATTGAAGATTTACAAAAAGCTAAACTTTACAGTTTAATAATACATGGCTGAGATGTTTACAACTGTCCATGACTTGGTTGGCATCATGACAACCTTCAGGTTTCTCCAGAACATTTTAAAGGTCCGTTGATGCATATAAGCCACATGATGTGACTAAGATGGTTTCATTTTCATTTGTAACCTCTTTATTTGTTGTTCTCAGAAAGGGAGGCAATTTCTCTGATGAGGGTTAACTTCTCAGAAACTCCCCAAACCTGAGACCTGAGGTTCTAAATGACTTCCTAAATCTTAGTGCTTGCAAACTAAATGAAGAAAATAAACAAGGATGGATCTTTTTATTTGATGAAGACGAGTAATCTGCCATGCATTTAAATTGTATTTTACTATAGATGGGTGATTCTCTCGAAATTGGACTTATAAGGGGTCATGAAACATTTTGATAAAAAAGTAAATGCCATCAAAATAAGAAGCATACAGTTATAAACATCTCTTCATGTACTATTTTGCACATTATTTTAAGTGACATCATACAAACCAATTTAGTTGTTTTTTACACATTTAAAGAAAAAAATTTCATTACCACAACGCGTCCATGACTGGATTTGGGTTCTTTGACATGTTAATATTTATAATTAAAAAAATCTAAAAAATAAAAAGCTTCAGTGCATGTTTTTTTTTTTTTTTTTTTTTTTTTTTTTTTATTGTATTTATTTCGAATTTATGCAAAAAGAACATCAAACAAAAAAAGATAAATTCAAGTATACAAATCACACAAAACATAAAACTATATTAAATGTCCTTTGCCTATTCGAAAAGGAGTGAGAAGAAGAAAATAACTTATTTAATCTCACCCCTTCTCCATAACTTAAAGCTTACAGTAAACGACCATCATTCCAAATATTCATGCATCTTGCTTCTTATACCTCAAAACAATGTAAAAAAAAGAAAAGAAAAAGCACATCAATTATATAAACCAAAAAGAAAAAAAAAATATATATATAAAAAAAATTATTCACACCCATCTTCATCCCTGTACCTTTTGAAGACCATATCTTTAAACCTAAACTTAAACTGATTTATGTTTGGGCATTGTTTTAATTCCTCGTCAAAACTATTCCATATCCTCACTCCAGAGCTTGAGATACAAAAACTTTTTCTTGTTGTCCAAATTCTGTTAATTTTAAAATTATTTGTCCTCCTTAGATTATACCCTTCATCTCTTGCCTTAAATAATATTTGAATATTTCTCGGTAACAGATTATTTTTAGCTTTAAACATTATTTGGGCTGTCTGATACTTCACAATATCAATAAATTTTAATATTTTTGATTGTAAGAATAATGAATGAGTATGATCCCTATACCCAGCGTTGTTAATAATTCTTATTGCTCTTTTTTGAAGAACAACTATTGAATATAGTGAACTTTTATAATTGTGACCCCAGATCTCAGCACAGTAATTAATATATGGGGAAACTAGTGAACAATACAACATGTGGAGTGATTTAAGATCCAAAACCTGCTTTACTCTATTTAATACTGCAATTGATTTTGATAGTTTTGATTGTACATGATTAATATGTGATTTCCAATTAAGTCTGTCATCTATAATTACCCCCAAGAATTTATTTTCATAAACTCTATCAATTCTAACCCCATCTATTTGTACGTTCACCTGAATATTCCTATTATAATTACCGAACAACATTATTTTTGTTTTATTTAAATTTAATGAGAGTTTATTTATATCAAACCATGTTTTTAATTTGTTCATTTCTTGAGTTACATTTAATATTAATTGCTGTAAATTTTCACCTGAACAAAATATATTAGTATCATCCGCAAATAAAACCATCCTCAACAACTTAGATACTGAACATATATCATTGATATACAAAATAAACAGCTTGGGTCCCATCACCGATCCCTGAGGGACCCCACACTCAATGTCCAAACATACTGACCTATAGTTTCCCAATTTCACAAACTGTTGTCTCTTACTTAAATAACTCCTCACCCAGTCTAATACTATCCCCCTGATACCATACCTATCCAGTTTCTTTATAAGAATGTCATGGTTAATTGTGTCAAAAGCTTTTTTAAGATCAACAAATACCCCTGTTACATATTTCTTACTATCTAAAGCACCTATAATTTCCTCAATTGATTCTATTATTGCCAAAGATGTGGATCTATTTACTCTAAATCCATACTGACTATCTGTAAGTAATTGATGTTTATCCAAAAATGTATCCAATCTGTTGTTAAAAGCTTTTTCTAGAATTTTAGAGAACTGTGGAAGTAAAGCGACCGGTCTATAGTTTGTGAAGTGGTACTTACTCCCATTTTTATAGAGAGGTATGACTTTGGCTATTTTCATTTTGTTTGGAAATGAACCAGTTTGAAATGATAAATTACATATATATGTTAATGGTTTAGAGATCCCCTCAATAACTTGTCTTACTATTGCCATATCAATATCATTGCAATCGGAAGACCTTTTGTTCTTACATTTACCAACAATCTCTAATATTTCATTCTCATCCACTGGCCTGAGAAACATTGAACTTTGATTTCTCTCAATTAATCTATTACAGTCATCTTCCGATGGCCCAGGATCAGGTATTTTTTCAGCTAGATCAGGTCCCACATTCACGAAGAACTGATTGAAACTGTTAGCCACATCCTCCATATTGTAATTTTCCTTGTCTTTATCAATAAAATACTTAGGATAGCCTATGTGTGTAGGACTATTTTTTATAATACTATTCATTGTATCCCAAATTCCTTTGATGTTATTTAAATTATTACTTATTTTTTTCCTATAATACTCCTTCTTAGAAGCCCTTATAATTTGAATTAACTTATTTTTATATTTTTTATATTTATTTTCTTTCTCTATAGTTCTATGTCTTATAAATTCCCTGTATAGTGTATTTTTCTTTTTACATGCGTTCTGTATTCCTTTTGTAATCCATGGGCAATTTGTATTACTTAATTTTCTGTTATATTCTTTTTTAGGACAATTTTTGTCATATATATACATAAAAAGTTCTAAGAATGTGTCATATGCATTATCAATGTCATTTTCCTGATATATTACATCCCAATTCTGTGCCAATAGATCTTTTTTCAATTTGTTAATAGATTCCTTTGACCTCACTCTTCTAATTTCTGATTGCCTATCAAGCTTTTTAATCCTACATTTACAATCAAAAACTGTAAAAACTGGCAGATGATCACTTATATCAATAGTCAATAAACCATTCACTGTATTGTTCTCAATATTATTAGTAAAAATATTGTCAATTAGGGTGGCACAATAAGATGTAATTCTACTTGGTCTGGTTATTATCGGAAATAGACTCATACTGTACATAGTATTAATAAATTCATCAGTAGATTTATGTTTACTAGGATTCAATAGGTCAATATTGAAATCCCCACAAATAAAGATGTTTTTATGGCTTTTTTTTGTAAACACAAACTCCATCCAGTCCTTGAATTGTTCTATGTTCGAGCCAGGTGCCCTATATATACAACTTATGATAACATTTTTAAATTTTTCCATATATACTTCTATTGTTATACATTCTAATAAGTTATCAACCACTGCTGTCATATTTTCAAGCACCTTAAAGTTCAAAGATTTATCTATATATAGTGCTACTCCTCCTCCACCCTTGTTTTGTCTATTGATATATCTAAATTCATAACCATCCAGCTCAAAGTCCATCCCTTTTTCCGTATTGATCCATGTTTCAGATACAGCTATAATCTTGAATGGTTCTGAAAATCCATGTAAATAGTTCTTAATATTATTAAAGTTGGCATACAGGCTTCTACTATTAAAATGGATAATCGATAATTTACCGTTTGATTTAATCAGTTCGTTATATTGTTCATCAGTGTAGTATCTACAGTTATTTTTGATAGTGTGGAAGAAGTTATTGTCTGGGTCTATATCTTTTCCCAAATCCTGTGAGTTATAGTCCATATAATGAAATGTTTTCAGTTCTTGCTGGTCTTGATCAATACTCATCATATGTAACAGAAAGAATTCTTTCAACGTGTATCATGTCATTGTGTAATTGCTTTTGTTACCTTATAGTCCAAATCATATTCATCACTGATACTTATCCAGTTCTTCAATCTTTCTGATGACAAGTACTTTAGCTTCCTCCGTTGATCCATTTAGCTTAATAAATATTTTACAGTTTGTAGTCCAGGTATTTTGAATTTTCCTCTGTTTCTTCAAGTAGCGTGCTTTTTTAGCTATGTCAGCGTTATATTTTGTGAGGTTTTCGTTGATGAAGACATTTGAGCCTTTAAGATTCCTGCTCTGTTTTAACAATGCAGTCTTATGTTTTCGGTTAACAAACCTCATAATGACCGCTGATTTATCACTTGCGTTCTTCCTTGGCAGAGGGTGGCAAACTTCAATGGAATTACGGTCTAACTGAATCCCTTTATTCTGTAAGAAGGCAACTACCTGTTGCTCCGTGGAGTTAGCCTCCATTTCACCGGGTTCACCCCCGCTGTCAGCCGCCACCGCTCGAGCGTATGACCGGGGTTTAATTTGGAGCCCTGTGATAACAACTTCATTCATTCTTGAATATTGTTCCAAGTCCGCCACTCTGCTCTCAAGGTATGTAATTCTCTTTTCTTTCTCGGCATTCAGAATCCGCAAAGCCTTCACCTCCTCGACCAGATCCAGGATACTTTTCTGTTGCAGCCTGACAGCAGAAATTTCCTCTGCCAGGAAGTCTAGCGATTTTTTGATCTCATCACATTCATCAATCTGCTGATTTTTCTTTGGTCCCATCATAAATCAGAAACAGTAACCGTTGTTTAAACGCTGTAACCGTTGTTTAAACGCTGATTTTAAACATTGATTTAGACGCGAACCCAACGTGGCCCAACTCATGGCAGACTCCCGCCTTTCCGCCATGTTATACTATAAACATTTACAGTAAAGAAACATGTGGTATTTGGTGATCATTGGTAAATGTAGACACAATAATAAGGAATATAAACGTGTCCAAGACCAATTTTCTCATCCTCCGCAACAATTAAAATAAAATTGTTGTAAGGGACATAATTGACTGTGACACTCAAGATGGCTACCAGGTAAGCAGTTCTTATTTTTTCTCTCCAGATAAAAGTTGAAATTTTGTTTGTCATAGTACCTAGACAACTTTTTAGTTCTCATTACCGAAACATGAGTTTGTAAATGCATATATTTAATGTAATATCATGTTGCGGTAATGATCATTTTTGATAAGGATAATCTAAAAAATTTAAATAATTCTATAGGAAATATTTTTTTAAATCCTCTAAAAATAATGCTTATATAAGTTCAGTAAGTTATATGTGCAAAAAAATAAATAAAATGGCTTCAAGGGCTTTTTAAAAAATTGTCGCGCGTTGTTGTGGTTACAAGTATCTCTTTAAAAATAACAAATGATTTGGTTTCCTAAAGACAAAGGGAGATGGCGATCATGGATCACTGCTATGTAATGAAAGGTTTGGCAGCTGATCTATAGTTAAGATTGTATACATTATATAGTACACATTTTACACAGCAACGTTAGCTCAGTGTAGTTTTTAATACGCTTTAGCTATGATTTGAATTAAGGTAATCTACTTGCTGTTTATTTTGCTTGTTATCAGAAATAAACTACTCTAAGATGATTCTGTCGTTATTGAATCTTTATGGAAGTTTAACAAAAGTTATGTTTGTTCCACAAAAGCCGTTTGTTTATGTTGTTACTGCTGAAGCCGTATATGCTTAATGTAGAATCAACTTGTAACAGAAATGTTCACCATATGTTATAGGAATAACACGTGAGCACAATTTATCATTTCGAAGGACTATCTATTAGTGGTAACGTTTTCAACAACATATGCTCTGCTTAGATCAACATCCAAGTCAACATCTATCATTAACCAAATGGGTATTATTTCTTTGAGATCTTTTGGTATTGTGTTATGACATTTCAAAGCCAAAGTTTCCATGGCGTAAGCTGCTGAATGATCCACTATTTTAAACAGGATTTAAAAAGGGAAAGGGCCAAACCACAGAGTATTGGTTTCATTCTGTTTTCATTGTGTTAGTCTATTCAATGCGAATATCGTTCTGGTTATTTGCAGTTCATTTCCACGAAATAAAGAAGTTTCCATAGCTAATGTCAGGCATCATAGGGATATTAAAATCACAAAGGTTAAGCTTCAATGCAACATGCCCTCTTCCTCTACACATACGGAGTGCTGTGGAGTTGGGTATGATTTGTAAATAAATCTATACAAAGAGATTTGGGGTCAGATTTACCAACAGCTTGCGCCAGCGCAAACCATAACTTTGGCGTTAAATAATGACTGTCGGGATTTACTAAAGACGCGCAGTGGATAATTAGCGCTGAGAAGGTGTGGTTTAGTTATTTTTGCCACCGATCTCATTGCATATTTATTTCTAGGAGTTTCTCTTTCAGACACAAAATTTTGGGGAGATTATTTTAATGATGTTTGTGCGTGTGTTATGACTGCTATTTGCGACATTTAACGCCAAAAAAGCATGTCTTAAATTACTTTGCGCTTGAAATAGCTTATCAGCTCTGGTAATTTGCGCTGCTCTTAGTAGATTGCGTTGGTCATTATGGAAATCAGCTGTTGCGTCTGTTATATTTTTTAGTAAATAACCTGCAGATATTACCACTCCCATTTGCGTTTTTTTTTTTGGAATTGCGCTTCCACGCTAATTTGCCCCGTTTAGTAAATCTGGCCCTTGGATGCAGTCACGTACAACTCAAAATCAACGGGGTATGTAAGTGTATAGGTTCCACACTAAAGCTTAAAGTATAGTTCTGTTTTTACACATATGTGTGGGTCCGCGTACAGATTGTTTTATCCATTGTCCCTTGGCTATTTAGATTTTTGTTATTGTTTTAACTCCACACAGAAAGGTCTCCTAACCCAGCCGAGAAAAGTAAATTGAAAACCCTGTGGATGGCTTGTGAAACTCTACTATTGTCTATTTGGCTACATGGTTATTCATTAAAACATTATTCGCATCTTCAGCGCCGTGTAAATGCAGAGCCTTAAGAATGAAAAATCACAGATGAGATCTCTTTATTATCTCAACTGCTTTTCCTAGACAGCGAGGGATTCATGGAAACTTTTGCTAGAGTCTCCTGTGTTTAAGATCTTATATACTGCATGTTAAACATTGAGATCTTATATGCCAAACAAATTTCAATTTCGAACATTTCTGTATTAAATCAGATTACTTTATCTTAATACTATTATGGATTTCAACAACTCTCATTTCTATTTGAGGAGAAAACAAAGTTGCATTGTGTGGTACGATGCGGCTTGGCTCGCTTTACTTTGGCTCAGTTTGCTTTTCCATTGGAGTTAAGTGCCGCTTTAGAGTGGGTGGCATCTTAGATTTAGATCGACACAGACGTCTACTGCCGTGACATCATTCTGTGTCGGTAGCATATCGATGGAATTGTGATGCGTTTCATCACTTAAAGGGAGTTTGGGAACGTGTACAACAAAGCACAGAGGACGACGTCACTTGGGTTGTTTGATTGCGCATGAGCTAGTCTTGCATTTAGCAATGACGCTGGTAGTGACAATTCTCTCTGAGCAATCAGTGATCCGCAGTGTAACACGTCACATTTTAGTATCAGTACGGCTTGCTTGATACTTTACCTCTACTGAGGAGGTTTCCCAGACAGGGTTTAGATTAATCCAGGACTAGGTCTTATTGATATTGGGCACTATTTTAACGATCTGAAACGCAAGTGCGAAGCGCAACACGCATGTGAGTTTGTGGGCGGATCTTGGGCGCAAATCAATAAGGGGTTGGTCTGAAGTAGGTTCATTATTCATAGGTGTGGTTTGGACGTAACATCAAATAAACCAATCAGAACGCTATCCAACACAATCATGCAAAAAAGCATTTTGGTATAAATCAACATTCGCATACAGAAGATATATGCATTTAAAGCGAACAGTTTAGCATGTGTGCTTAAAATTTTTTTTATGATATTATACACTACACAAGGAATAATATGGATTTTTTTTTTTCAGAACACTTCTTGCATAAAATAGATTTAAGCACTTTCAATGACCCGTATCTATATATGCATATTTTCAAAAACTTCCCAGGCCTTGAACCCCCCCCCCCCCCCCCCCAGATTTACAAACTTTCAAGGACCCGTGGGAACCCTGATTATTATAGCATGTAAAAATTGCCACTTTGTAGGTGCGAGCAAAAATGTGCAGTTTTTGGGTGTGTCCTTTTAAATGCAAATGAGCTGATCTCTGTACTAAATGACAGTGCCGTGGTTGGATAGTGCAGATTAAGGGGCGATATTTTCCCTTTCTGACATCACAAGGGGAGCCAAATTTCAATTATCTATTTTTTCACATCCTTGCAGAGTAACTAAGTTACTAGGTTGATCTTTTACACATTTTCTAGGTTGATAGAAGCACTGGGGACCCAATTATAGCACTTAACACAGAAGATAAAGGTCAGATTTACATGATATGTCCCCTTAAAGCACAACTGAGAGCACCATACAATATCCTAAACTATTCAAATGCAACATCTAAGCATCAAAAATTACCATTGGGACACAAGAGAAAGTGTAAACATTAACAATTACGCTTTGGGTCCATCAACATTTAAACCACTTTTGATCTTTATTTCCACCGCTCACAGCTTCATGCAACTTCACTTTAATTGTTAAACCTAACACTAACACACAACAGTTTGTGAAATCTTACTTGTAGACCTAAGACAGTGTTCTGCTAACTCATGAGAATCTTTCAAACAAGCCTGCTTGGACATCTGTAAGAGAAACATAGAGAAATAATTGCCCATTTAATTCACTAAATAACCAACAAAATGGGTTCAGCGCAGGGACGGCTGGTTAGTTTGTAAAGTCCACTGCTGTGTTGAAGTAAAAGTCTGCCAACTAAGCTTTCACCGGTTCAACTTGTTTGTGTACAACTTGACTGTGTTTCTGGATTGAGCGTACTGTATGATCTAACACTACACATTTTATGACAGGGCAGGTAACAGGATCTGTAAACCCAGCAATAATCATTTCTTTGATAAAGGCCTGTAAAGAATAAACACTGCAAAGTTGTTGAAAATGACAAAATTATGAATGACATGCTGATGCTGAAATGTTATTGATGAATGCTTATGAAAACGGTGTTGACAGCTTGCACAGCATTATTTACAGGGAGTGATGTAATCTTATGTTTACATTCTGGATGCTGTAGCAGTGTTACATTATATTAAAATAAACCCTGAAGGCTATTTCTAAACTGGCTGATTGTACATTACCCTGCTTGTTCCACAACTACTTGCCAAATAAACCACGTTTATTGAGTGGTTGATGTTGTAACTGCACGGCTATGTGGGAAGCAAAGAGTCTGACTGCAATTCAAAGCTGTGTATTCTGGCAAAATACATATATAGTTTTTACAAGCTTATATATCTTTTACGTCTTTCATAGGAATATGAAATGTTGACATCTTAGTGATTAAAATACCCAAATGGCAAAGAACATATTTCTACAGTATCTGACATTGTATTACCTAATAGATTACAAGAATATATTGCCTGATAATCTCCACATAATGTATGTGAATGAGACATGCCGGCACTGTACAGGAAATAAAAATGAAGAGCTTGTTAAAAACATTACGCTGGGATCTACAGTACATTTAAATGAAAAATCAGGCATACTGTCTTACTCTAAATCCATCGTAAGATAGATGTTCACTAAAACCCTCAGCAATTTATATATCAACATCTAATCTCTTATTTTTGTCTATGTTTAAGCAGATGGGAAGATGACTCTTTTTCAAGTGTAAGTGATATAGACCCTTTTACAGCTCACGTGATCAAATAGCCTGCGCGCGCATTTGGGCAACAGAAGTGGTGTTATCCCCCATTGGTTCTAACGTGGTAGCAACTCAGAAAGTTTATTAAAACGGTTTCTCAACATCAAAATGTCCCGTTGTTGCGTTTGGTTGCACTAATATAATATACTAATATACGTATATATGTATCTGGCAACTTTATTTTTGGCCATCTGCTAACGTCTTTTATCCACTCCACTATAGTACACGGATCTGGTAGCTGTGTGGAAAATGTTGATAAAGTCAATTTTTTTTAAAATAACTTACTGTTTGTGTTGCTTCACTGTTGATTCTTACGATACTTCCGTTGCCTAAATGCGCGCGCATACGCTGCCACGTCATCATTGTGTACAAACAGTAAAAGGGTCTATTGATACCAATAAATAGTATCAAATAATTGTCAGAAAAAATAGACCCAAGCTGTTACTGGGGATGTACCCTTTGAAAAGTCCTAATATGTACCATTTAGGTACAGATATGTATACATTTGGTACCCACACGTAACTTTAGGTATTAATATGAACGGGCAAATGTGTTTTGTTGGAAAGGGTAGCGATAGCAAGGGACAATTTTTTGACATATTTTTGCAGCAGAAAACACCCTGATCTCACATGAATTTGTACATAATTCATGAATTCATTCATAAGAATGTAATGTATGATTATAAAGTGCAACAGGGATGTTGTATTTTTGCAGGCTAACCCTGGAAGCTAGCAAGACATTGGTTCCCCCCATTTTCCCATAAATT
Organism: Paramisgurnus dabryanus; assembly: GCF_030506205.2. Taxonomy (NCBI): domain Eukaryota; kingdom Metazoa; phylum Chordata; class Actinopteri; order Cypriniformes; family Cobitidae; genus Paramisgurnus; species Paramisgurnus dabryanus. Next base: position 10,448,958 of record NC_133358.1, on the reverse strand, counting down.
TTTGGATTATTGCAAAAAATAAGCTCTGTATTTAACAAAAGTTTATGACGCAAGTTTTGTCCAACAAGTTAATCATTACAGATGAACACAATTTATGCATTTTGAAGTTGAAATTCAGATTTTTATATTCCTAGTAAACACATTTACACTTCAAAATTCATAAAATTTGTACTAATCTGCAAAGATTAACTTGTTGAACAAAACATGTAAGTTTCATAACGTTTGTTAAACACAGAGCTTATTTTTTTGCCATAATCCAAAAGTCTGTGGGAAAATGAAGGGACTTTCTGGTGAGGGAACAAATGTCCTGCTAACATCCGAGGTTAACCTAAAAAATTATGTCATCCTTGCGGCACTTTATTAGAAAACAAACAATATTGAAACACCACCCTTAACCCCAACGTCACAGCGTGAAAACCAGTCATATAAAAATTACAAATATGGTTGCATGAATTAATACAAATTAGCCACTTTATAAAATACGAATGAAATAACATGAAATTCTGTTGGCAGAAACAGTAAACCAGTGGGTGATTTCCCAGAAATGTGTTTATTTTTAACGATCTGGACATACTACTACTTTTTACGCATTTACAGTTTACACAGCTACATATTAAGCAAGTTGCATATATGGACACAGGGGCAGTAAACAAAACAAGATGAATGTTGCTAGTTAAGACCATTTTTATTATTGTGCAATGGTTTTGTGCAAGTCAAAAAGTGTAAAAATATTGTTTATACAGTCTTGTTCAAAATAATAGCAGTACAATGTGACTAACCAGAATAATCAAGGTTTTTAGTATATTTTTTTATTGCTACGTGGCAAACAAGTTACCAGCAGGGCCGGCGCTAGCTATAGGCAGAGTAGGCAAATGCCTAGGGCCTCAAGCTTGGAGGGGGGACCTCCATAACTGCTAAATCCATGTGCGCTGGTCCGACAGCAATAAATACAGTTTTAAGGTGAGTTCGACTTTATGCGGCGCTGCAGCCATAAGAACCGCAGGTGTTTGACATCAAAGTAACGTGTGAACGATTGATAAGCAAACTCCTCTGTACGATTTCTTGATTCGCTCTCGCGGTGCTTTGATATCATCCACCTGTCGGTTATTACAGCACCTTATGAAGTTAAAGAAGCCTAGATGAACAGCATTCAAATCTATGCAGCTGACCCACTTTGAGTGACGTTGAAAGCAGCTATCACGTCCTTTTCCTGCTTAGCAAAAGCGGCATGCAAATACAGTTCAGCACATGATGCAGGTATTTTAAAATAATGCATTTAAAAAATAATCTTAGCTTTGTTCTATTTATCAACATCATTTCAGGACAAATCAAACTTTCGCGCTGTTGACTCTGTTTAGACACTTTGAATGGGTGTGCACAATAGCATTGCGTGGGGAGCTGACTATCAAAATAGTCAAGTTAAAAAAGTTTGTATTTAAAGTCAAACAGAAAAAAAAAAACTGGCGTTATTGTGGATATTTAAGGTATAAAATGGTATTGAAATATATATGAATATATCCATAGTCTAATAGATAACTTTATACTGTATATTGGTTCAGTAAGGGGCTGATCACACCAAACGCGTTTATGACTGTTGTAGACGCCTTTTTTGAATGATATTCTATGGGAGCATTTGCGCGCTGTTTATGCACGCCAAATGCCTTGCGTTTTTTGCCGCCGGCCGCAGCACGCGCTTTTGAAGGAGCGCTGAGAGGAAAAGCGCCCAACGTCATTTGTGTCTTTCCATTGTCCAATCGAATGAGGGGAGAGGCGGGCCTTTCGTTGTGGTGACGGAGGTTTACAGTTGCTTTGATTTCAGGGTAGGAAAACACTTTCTCAGATTATTCTGAAATTAGAGGGGTGTGAGGGGCCTCCAACATAAATTTTGCCTAGGGCCTCCAAATATCTAGAACCGGTCCTGGTTACCAGTAGGTTCAGTAGATTCTCAGAAAACAAATGAGACCCAGCATTCATGATATGCACGCTTTTAAGGCTGTGCAATTGGGCAATTAGTTGAATTAGTTTAAAGGGGTGTGTTCAAAAAAATAGCAGTGTGGCATTCAATCACTGAGGTCATCAATTTTGTGAAGAAACAGGTGTGAATCAGGTGGCCCCTATTTAAGGATGAAGCCAACACTTGTTGAACATGCATTTGAAAGCTGAGGAAAATGTGTCGTTCAAGACATTGTTCAGAAGAACAGCGTACTTTGATTAAAAAGTTGATTGGAGAGGGGAAAACCTATAAAGAGATGCAAAAAATGATAGGCTGTTCAGCTAAAATGATCTCCAATGCCTTAAAATGGAGAGCAAAACCAGAGAGACGTGGAAGAAAACGGAAGACAACCATCAAAATGGATAGAAGAATAACCAGAATGGCAAAGGCTCAGCCAATGATCACCTCCAGGATGATCAAAGACAGTCTGGAGTTACCTGTAAGTACTGTGACAGTTAGAAGACGTCTGTGTGAAGCTAATCTATTTTCAAGAATCCCCCGCAAAGTCCCTCTGTTAAAAAAAAGGCATGTGCAGAAGAGGTTACAATTTGCCAAAGAACACATCAACTGGCCTAAAGAGAAATGGAGGAACATTTTGTGGACTGATGAGAGTAAAATTGTTCTTTTTGGGTCCAAGGGCCACAGGCAGTTTGTGAGACGACCCCCAAACTCTGAATTCAAGCCACAGTACACAGTGAAGACAGTGAAGCTTGGAGCATGATATGGGCATGTTTCTCCTACTATGGTGTTGGGCCTATTTATCGCATACCAGGGATCATGGATCAGTTTGCATATGTTAAAATACTTGAAGAGGTCATGTTGCCATATGCTGAAGAGGACATGCCATTGAAATGGTTGTTTCAACAAGACAATGACCCAAAACACACTAGTAAACGGGCAAAGTCTTGGTTCCAAACCAACAAATTAATGTTATGGAGTGGCCAGCCCAATCTCCAGACCTTAATCCAATTGAGAACTTGTGGGGTGATATCAAAAATGCTGTTTCTGAAGCAAAACCAAGAAATGTGAATGAATTGTGGAATGTTGTTAAAGAATCATGGAGTGGAATAACAGCTGAGAGGTGCCACAAGTTGGTTGACTCCATGCCACACAGATGTCACGCAGTTTTAAAAATCTGTGGTCATACAACTAAATATTAGTTTAGTGATTCACAGGATTGCTAAATCCCAGAAAAAAAAATGTTTGTACAAAATAGTTTTGAGTTTGTACAGTCAAAGGTAGACACTGCTATTTTTTTGAACACACCCCTTTCAACTAATTGCCCAATTGCACAGCCTTAAGAGCGTGCATATCATGAATGCTGGGTCTTGTTTGTTTTCTGAGAATCTACTGAACCTACTGGTAACTTGTTTGCCACGTAGCAATAAAAAATATACTAAAAACCTTGATTATTCTGGTTAGTCACATTGTACTGCTATTATTTTGAACAAGACTGTATGTATGACTTAGAATGCATAAACTTCAGGAAAATAAAATGAAACCTGCCTTTTTATAAACAGAATGTTAACCAAATTACATAATTTGAGATATATTTGAGATTTCAGAAAACAACAATATTGAAATTTGACTGAATTCTTTGGTTACATAGTAAATCTGATTTTGAATAATTGCATAGTTATTAAGTATTACAAATATATTAAACTTGAGAGAGTAAAAGTAACTTAGTAACTTATTTAAAGTCCACAATACCCATAAATAAAGAAATATCTAACTAAATATATGAAAAGTTTGGTTCCAAAATGCAATCAATCCATTTTGAGTAATTTTGGTTTTCTATACCAAGAAAGTGACAAGATGAAATCCACTATTTTCTGTTACAAACTTTCACATAGCATCTTTAGGTTATAATAACATAAAAAATTCAAATCCATAACTAGAAATTCAAAGATTTATTATAAAAACTGATATTTTTTTCCGCAAAATGTTATAAATCTAGTGAATCAATATATAAATGTGCATTCCTCTTTGCCATGTTATATTCATTTAGTTGACTAGTGTACACTGATTAAACATTAATGGCATTTATCAAAACACTTACTTTGTCATATTAAGAACACTGTCATTGCTGCTGTCATCCTTGGGACGTCGTTGTTGAACTTTTTTGACAGCGATCAGCTGTAAAATGTTTTGGTCCTTTTTCATAAGATCCCCTGGGGTCAATGTGTTAGCATGACAGAAGCTTGATGCTGTCCTGTGAGAACAAACAACAGCCGACATTTTTCCTTCGCCCGAGTGCCTCTCATGTAAATTATAAGATTTTGATGGCTTACTTTTCTTCCCCGCCACAGAAAACCACCACATGTTTATCAATGCCATCAAAATTACTATTTTGTTTTTGTTTGTTTGTTGATCAAGAAGTACAAAGTAGATGAGGAAAACTAGGATTCTGTGTGTATTCAACACGCCGCCATTAATGTTTACAATGCGTGGAATGGTGCGCTGTGATTTGTTGAGTGGATTACAGTAATTGCATTTTGCAGAAAAGAGGAAGTGTTTATCACGGTTTGGAAAAAAGGAGAAAAGATGACGGGATAACACAGCGGATATTGGAATTTGTGTAAAATTAAGAATTTACTTTTTAATACTGACCTGACACAGATTTTTGCGGTAACTCATTAAAAAAAATTTGTGTTTTGGAACCAAACTCTTCATATATTTGTTCCTGTTTGCACACATATGCATGACAGGAAATGAATAAAAATGTAGACAGATCTTGGTTCCTGATATATGTGGCCTGCAATATTAGACTACGTTTACACCTGGGTGGCTATTTTCATAAACGGACATTTCAACAACTCGAGTTTCAAATATACCTGTGTATATACCGTCAACAGCATGCCAAACCTCTAGGTGGCGGTGTAACTAGAAGCTCAAGCCCACGTAAGCCAATCAGAATCCCGAAAACAGCAACAAATCACTTCCAGTTCCTTAGTTTTTAGAAAGAATCAGTTTCAGCGATGAGTTCTCCATTTGCGTGTAAACAAAGGGTGCAAACAAAGGGAAATGTCTTAGTTTTTCAAAATAACCAGGGCCTTAGATCTGACCAGTGGACAGTTTGCAAATTCATTAACACCTAAACAGATATAAAAAGATGTAATATACGCGCACACATACAGAGCATGAGATCAATAAACGATTTCACTTCAACCTTCAAAAAACGGCTCTGATCAAAGGTGAAAGCCCACCGGCTGTGACGCACACGAGAAAACCAAGCCAAAAGCAATTTGATAGACTTGACACTGAAATAATCTAGTTACATACTATTGAAGTCACTTACTATTATACCTCTTCCTGTTCGATGACCTGTAGACATAACAGCAAAGAAACACTTTTATTCCTATGACGCATTTCACTTGTACAGAATATTAACTCTTATGTTTTCAATGACACTTATTCTCCACTGTTACCGTAAAGACATCATGAACCTGTTGAAGATGACAATTTTATTAAAGCACGTACATGGGCAAAAGCCTATAAATTGTCTTTATATAATGTTATGCACTTAAATTCTGCTCTGATGACTCATTTTATGTATACGTAAATCTGCTTTACAGTGTTTTGGCATTCAGTCGTTTTCTACCCTTTAACCTTCTACCCACAGTTTTACATTTATGCTGTGGAGACTCTTAAGTACATGAGCGCAGTTTTAGATAAACGTCAGTGTGATTTAAATGTCAGCAACTAAAAACAATCCCACCCCAGACCAATAAACACGTTTTTATTAATATCTCTCGTACATAATTTCGACATTTTGGAACATTATCATAAAGCTTTATCATGTCAACAAGCAGGTTGTTTTCACTATCTAGTATTTCCTAACAGAAGTCTGTTTTATGGCACCCTTGTTTTTGAGCAAGTTGATGAATGGTGAACATGGCAGGCACAGTCTCCCTCAGGTCTTGTTTGGCCATGGACTGAATGCAGGTGCTAACATTTTGGCTGTCTCTCTCTATCTGTGTTTCGTAGAATTTAGACATAGAGATACAGAACGACTGGAAGTTTTACATCAACAGTCGATCAACCTGATGGCACAAAACTTTTTTTATGACGTGGGGTGGGGTAAGAACAGGGACTGCAGATGTCTCTTATTGTTTATTAGTCAGAAAAAGTAGGGGAGAGCGGGGCACAAGCTAACACTTTTTGGGTTTGGCTCAATCATTTAAAGAATATTTGAGTTTGATTAATTATATTTTTACACAAGCAACACACAAATCTCGGCTACACATGAACATTTGAAATTTGTTTCTAGTACTTACCATTCTTGGACAATTACACCAAACGTGACAGAAGTGCAAACGTTACAACTTACCCCATAGGTGGATTTAATTGTAACAGGCAGGGGGTTAGTTGTAACACTTGCAGGCAAATATTGTAACACTTTTTTGTTTATATACTTGAAGTGGATATTGTTTATATATCTGTCTATAATAGACAGGTATCCACACTGTATTCATTCATCCAGCCCTTTCTAACAATAATTCAATTTTTAATGGATACAAATGTCTAAATATGTGAGAAAAAGCACCACAATTATGACAAAAATTATTTTTTATATGTGACCCAGTCTGTAATAACCATACTACAGTTTCAGAATCAAATTCTGAGATAATGAGCATCAAAGTCTGATTTTAGCCATTCATTTCATTATGATTTCAATCTTTGACGTGACCTTATTCAATCAATATTAAAGATATGATCAAAAATAAATTTGACACACGAAGACAGGCAAACTTATTTTGTTGGCAGCCAGCAATCATTCGTATGCATATTTAAAACAACGGCAAGAATTACGCTAACATTAGCGTTTTCATATCGTAAGTGCTGAGGGGTTCGTTGTAACACAGCGTTACAATTAACCCCGCAGGGTCAAAATATTTTCTAGCCCACCAAAAAAGTTACTGTGAGCTGCAGACATATTTCAAACGATGCTATGTTTTAGTCAACAAGACACTGATTAATATGACATAGCATTGGATTTGGTATCTTACACACCCAACTTAGAAACCGAAAAAAAAACATATGATGAAAAAAATTTACTTACATGCCACCAAAACACTCGTTCATCAAGAACTCTCTGGAAAAACATTATACATTTACAATAATTTGCAGAGAATGTCTTTTGGCAGCATGAAAAAAATACTGGAAAAACAAAATGCTTAACCTTGTGCAACAATGTAAACAGTCCATGTTACAACTAACCCCACGTTAGTTTTTGCCCCGCGCACCCCTAATAAAACATTTAAAGGGATACTTCACCTGAAAATGAAAATTCTGTTATCCTTTTTTCATCCTCGTGTTGAACTATATCTGTATTCATTTTTTTTCTGATGAAGACAAAAGAAGATATTTTAATAAATCAGTTGGTTAAATCATTTCTCAAAATATGTTCTTTTGAGTTTGTCAGAAAAAACTCATACAGGTTTAAAACAACATGAGAATCAGAAAATAAAATAAAAAAATTGGGGTGAGCTATCCCTTTAAAAAAGACAAGAAGCTGGCTTGTAAAATGCTTTTTAAAAATAATGACTGCACATTTTCCAATTTTAAAGGTACGTTCGAAAAAGACAGAAAAATCTTTCTATTCATTAAAAATGACAAGTACATCACAATGAATGCTGAAGTGCTTACGTCAACATACAAGAGGACGTTCATCACACCTGCTATCTTTAGTTTGCTTCCCGTGAAAGGTCAAAAGGGTATGAATCTCTCAGCTTTATGACTCACAGAGCCCCACTTTCATCATCAGGGGAAAATGAATGACAATAAAGTAAGAGCTTGTTTCTCCTCATTCCCGTTTGGTGCCGCGCTGCCTTTACTGAGATCAAGCAGGTTCTTTAATGTACATCTCTACCGTCAATCTCTTCACATATCCGTTTTCACACTTTGTATAACCTCGATGTGTCACCTCCAACTCTTTGGTCTGTCAGTTAGTTTGCGTACATGTGAGATGCATGCAAAGATGTCCTACAGTATGTGCGTGCACGGGCGCTTGAATGTATGCTGGCCAACGAACCCGTTCACCCCGCGTTTTTTCTTGTGCTGTACAGCGACCAGAGGCGCAACTCATCCTATTTTCTTCCTCCTCTGCCTTACGTCCGGCGCTCTTTCATGACAGCTATCCTCCAGCTTATTAGCTAATTAGAGGAGTCACATAGGTCAGCGGTACGGATTTAAATCATTTCCATAGGGCTACAACAATGAAGCCTACGCAGGGAACGTGCTCTTGCTGCAAATTACACCTCGAGGCTGAGCTGTTTTGGGGGGGCGTGTGTGGTTTCCCCGCATTAGACGCCCAATATGCTATGGAGAGTGTGACATATAATTCGTAGTTAGCGTATAATGAGGCATGCTAGGATAGGGCAGTGGCGTCAAAGCTAAATGAATTTCATTTATGACACAATCGTATATGAATGTGGTCATGCCTAATTAATCCCCTGACCAAACATTGACTTGGAGGCACTCGACCTTGACCATAAAGGGCCCTGTACCATTTATCAAGGGGCCACTGATTGACTTGAATGGAAGTGTATGTGAATCATGGCTTGTAGTGTTCACTATAGTGTTATAGACGGCTTCTGATTCAATGCGCAGCATTGTCTGCGTGAATGAACCTTTCCTCGGTTACAAACTTGATGTATGGCAGCAGTCACAACTATAAGACATGGTTTGGATTTTCCCACATTTACAAAAGGTGCAGATGACATGTTCTTCTTTTTATATTACTGTATTTATTATAGTGGTGGACTGTTAACTTTACTAACTTGTGACATGCACATGCCAGTTAACTTGACTAACTTGGCTTGGCATGCTTAAGTACATCACTACTATCAAATACAGAAAGAATGTAAATGTGAACGCTTTGAAAACTGAATTCTGGAATATGAGCATTATTCTAGCTCACGTTAGTTACAGTATTCAATTTCTGTGTTACACATATAAGAAATGTAAACCTTGAATGCTCTGTAAATCACTTTTGAATAAAGCATCTGATACAAGATACATAAATGTAAATGAATATCTAGTGGCAGATTTAGCCATGGGCGACATGGGCAGCCGACCAGGGGGGCCTTTAGAGGGGGCCTGCAAAATAAACGGAATGCACGGCCGGGATTTTTACTGCTCATTTCATGTCACCAGCCTGTCATTTAGTCCTGACTTCAGGACTCCAGAGGCGTCGCATTTGACTTCATGCGGTGCTGCACAGATTGATCAGCGTATGACAAAGTAAAGCGAGAGCAAGTCGAGAACAAGGTTTGAAAAGATGAAGAGGAGAAACGTGCAAAAGATGTTTGGCCCTGCTATCACTTCCTGGGCAGATTTCCTCTGATGATGTAATCGATGGACTTTCCATCAAAAAATGTAAGAAAATTTAGTGGTTTAGAAAACCTGTATAGTGAAAAACTATTTATTCTGGTTTTGTTTTTTGTTTATGTAGTGAAAAACTACTGAGCCCCTAATGTGACATTGGAGTAAAAAAATCTAACGTTTAGTTTCATGTGTTCACATTAAACTTTAATGTGCACACACGAAACCTTCATGTGCAGAATTTTTTTGCACGCGATATTAATTTCACATGCACACACGAAACTAAGCGCGATAGTTTCACCCACGCTTTACCCACGCACGGGATAGTTTCACGCGAGCACGCGATAGTTTCACGTGGGCATGCAAAACTAAACTTTACTTAATTTTTGCTCCATGTCCCCTTAGGGGCCCCGTAAAAAACTGTTTCTTTTTTTATATATATATAAAATATTAATTTAGTTTTTGTTTTTGGTTTATTTAGTGAAAAACTATTTATTTTGTTTTAAGTTTATTAAGTGAAAATTATTTATTTTGTTTTTTTGTTAATTTAGTGAAAAACAATTTATTTTCTTTTTTGTTTTTTTGTGAAAAAATATTTATTTTGTTTTTTTTTGTTTATTTAGTGAAAACTATTTATTTTGTTTTTGTTTATTTAGTGAAAAACTATTTATTTTATTTTATGTTTATTAAGTAAAACAATATTTATTTTGTTTTTGTTTATTTAGTAAAACTATTTATTTTGTTTTTTGTTTATTTATATAAAAAACTATTTATTTTGTTTTTGTTTATAAAGTAAAAAAAACTATTTATTTTGTTTTTGTTATTAAGTGAAAAACTATTTATTTTGTTTTTTGTTTTTTAGTGAAACATCATTATTATTATTATTATTTTTGTTTATTTAGTGTAAACAATTTTTTTTGTTTGTTTATTTAGTGAAAACTATTTTTTTTGTTTGTTTATTTAGTGAAAACTATTTATTTTGTCAAACTGGCTGATGGGGGCACTGTCACTGTGAACATCAAGTGTAGCTTTAATACTTCGTGAATTGTTTGGATAGAGGCTTTAGCACACAATATGGACATATTTGCATCATTTAATTATAGCGTTATTACATTTTTACAGATATAAAACGTAAAACATTTACAAATCTTTCTTAGCATAAAGATTGCTGTATATTTTCTTTAATCATAATAAAATTTTATCAATAATGTTAGACCTAACCCTACCCCAAGCCTTACACTAACCCAAACCCTTTTTATACAAGAAAAAAATACATAATGTATTCTTTTTATATTGTGCAACGTGATGGACAGAAATGTGCAGGATAATTTAAGTAACAACAGTAACAATAAAGCATTTAAAAGATATTTTAAGCCGCAAATACAGTCTTACCCCTAAACCTACCCAAAAATATCATCCTACCCTTTCTGCAGTAAGTAGTAATTCGTCCAATGGAAGAATTACTGAGACTAACATGGGGTTAAGTGCTTTGCTCAAGGGTCCTATGGTGATAGCTTATAAATTGCTTCTTGTGGGAAACCAGAAACCGCCTGAGCTTTAACCACTGCAGGACATCATACCGACCCCCCTTTTGCTGTGCTCTTAGAAAATCTAACCATCCCAAAACTTATTAATTCAAAGTTAATCTTTTTTCAATGTATAACCAAATGATATGAAGATGTATCTCCCTGTTTGGCAGGCAACAGAGTTGGACACGTCTTGAAACCTTTGCAGAATGAATTCAGAAGCAGCCCATCTGAAACCACACGAGAATGAACTGAACTTTACCACACACAGGAAACAATGTGTCACTAACATCAATAATGTGTCACGGCATTGATAAATGGACATATACTCTGACAGGGACAACAAGGTGAATTCAGCAAGATGTCAAAATCGAATCTGCAAAACATGACCTTGACAGATTAGTCAATATCTGATTGAAAAACATTCTGGAGTACATCAATAATTCTGAAAAATAAACAACAGTGCTATGAAACATTGGGAACCCTCTCAAGAAATATATCACGCATTGACATTTTCAAGTTTTCGTAGAAATGTTTTATTTTATGTTTCCATGGTGTACGCAGGTATCAAAAGAAGCAAAAATGTGAACCTTGAAAAAAGACCGGAGACTCCAGCCAGGGACGCTTTGTATCGTCATCTAACCCACCAGTACTGCAAATATAAAAAACCCTGACGATAGGTTCCATTCGTGGTACCAGAAGTAATAAAAGCGCTCATAGGAAGTGTCAGTGTCTGACAGAATCACTTAAGCCCCTGCTGTCTTTTCCTCTGTTACTGTGCTCAAGGGGCGTCCGGTCTACTTCCCATCTGGTCTTCCCTTTCTGATTAGAAAAACACACGCTCCCTTAGTGTTTTGCAGTTGTGTCAAAGGAAGCCCTTCTGGTTAGCTTCGGCAAACGTTCGGCTATCGACTTTCCAGCCTTTCTCCTTTAACTTCGCACAAGGGCAGGTTGAAGAAACAATTCAGGCTTATGCAATTCCTTCGCTTCCCATTCTGGGTGTGACCTCAAGGGCTCCACAATCACCTCACCGAGCACAAATTGGATCAAACCGGACTATTGCTCCGTGACTGTATCTTGGCGGACTCCAATCGTTCATGACCCCAATAGACAAATATTTTTGAATGGCTGCTGTTCTTGCATGCCGTGAAGTGAGTGAAAAGTGTCAGCTTGCAAGGAAAAGGGAGTCGGGACCACTCGATATGATGTAACTCGGGGAGCGCTACATTCTCTGGCCCATGCAGCAGGCCAAAGCAGCTGGACTGGCTGTTTAGACTGCTGCCTCACCCCCTCCTTCAAGAACAATTTCCCACTCCGGTTCCACCCCTCATTTCCCACAGCTCCCAGTAAACAGAACACACCCATGGCAGGACTTCAGACACGATGAACAGACAGTCGAACTTCCAGTCCTGGCTCGCGGACACGTATATATACAGTACACACACACACGTGTGTGTGGGGGTGAGAAAACTGAGAGCCTTAGGTGCGGTGTGAGGTCTGGCCGGACATAGATTGCGGCAGTTAAGCTGTCTATTTTCCTGAGAACTCTTTTGCAGGTCGCAAGGAGTAAATTCTAGGTCCTTGGGCAGTTTATCATCCTCCAAAGCTAGAGCACTTTTACACTAATGTAAGCATGGGATATCTTCTCCATTAGCAGAGACAGTAGGGAATTTACAACGTTTACAGAACACCATGCAGGAATTTTTATGGAGCCACCATCAGAGAGTGAGAGATGAGGGAGATGAACTTGAAGCATTGCTGAATAGCATTCCTAATTTGCATCCTCCCTTTCTCGCTTATAAACCAGCTTAAACACGATGCTTGCCGTTCAAATTACTCCCTAAACCCAAGCTATTGTGAAGCACTTCAAACGTAGCATGCCATTACCCACTCGTACTTGTCTACAGGTGAATGACCCGCTGATGAACTAGACTATCACTACTCCCGCTTGAGGAATATCACACGTGGAGTAAGTCATGTCAGTCAAAGAGAGACCACCCGGATGAAGCAGTCATCATCTGAATGAATGATGACACACACAGGTAGTAGGACATGTGTGGACTTAGTTAGTTATCTCATCCAGAGGCCCATGTCATGATAGATATCAGAGCGTCTGTGGAAGAGTGCTGAACTTGACAAGCAATGTTTGGGGCTCGGGATTTGAACTCCCTAAAACAATTTGTCTTGACCGCCCATCCCCAGAGTTAATTATGAACTCCTCGGTTGCAGGAGGTGCAGCCCACACTCTTAGAAATAAGGGTACAAAAGCTGTCACTGGGACAGTACCCTTTCAAAAAGGTACACCTTTGTACCCAAAGAGTAGTACTTCAAAGGTACATATTGGTAGTTAAAAGGTACATATTTGTACCTAAATTGTACATATTAGGACCTTTTTTGAAGGTTACTGCCTCAGTGCACCTTTATTTTTGACAGTGTAGATGTAGACTTATTCCACATTTCCTGTATGCACACTAATCAGTTTTTAGGTGGTACACCACAGATACATAGAGTAGATTCTACACAAACAAACATGTCAAGTGGGAAGAACCAAAAGTCATTTATTTTCGGGTTAGCTTTTTTAAGATCATCCAGATGACATCATATTGTGTTAAAAATCAAGGGTGTGTAAACATTTGAACTGGGTTATTTTTGTAAATACAGTTAGTATTCTGTGTTGTGGACAATATGAAAACATCTGTTATGTGTAATAGCTTATTTGGGGCAGTACACACTAGAGGTCTTAACTGGTCCACTTAGATCTGAAAACCCGAGGTCTGACCTGAGACCCGATCGGGTTCGGGTCTAAAAGTCTCACATGCTCCTCGGACATGAGTCGGGTACAATAATAGCTTGCGACATTGTGTGGTTGGCGGTAGGTTCATTTTCTCTGAGGCAAACATGTCAGTCAATTTTAAATGTACATTTTTGCGGTTACCTTGGTGTCATCGTCAGATTAGAAAGTAAAACAAATGGAACGGTTCGCCAAATCGGTTGCGAGGCCACTGGAGTTTCTTTCTGTCTGACTGCTGCGTGTGGGTCTGCAGAATTCACACACGTCAATGTCGTTTACATTCGGGTCAAGTCGGGTTAAAAAAAAATTGCCACTAGTTCGGGTCAGAATTGGGTGTATTTTTTTCTGGTTGGTCTCGGGTCTTTCTTTAAAAAAAATATTTATGCACTTCGGAATCGGGTATAAAGTGATTTAGGTCATTTCGGGTCGGGTACATTTCTTTGTACCCGAGAAGACCTCTGGTACACACCTACCCCCCCCCCCCACACACACACACTTATTTATCAATTACTTATTTATCTACATTAGGACATTTCAAAGACTATTGTTTTTATGGAGCCTTAATTGTAAAAACTACAACCTAACCGTAACCCACATTTTAACCCTAACCTTAAAATCTGCATTTTTACAATATTTTTTTATTAGCACTTATTTATAAAAAAGAATTTAGTGTGTGTATTTTAGTGGGTCTTTTTTCTTTATTTTCTTTTATCGATCACTTTTTTAGGAGCCGATGTGAATTGCAATGAGACAAAACAAGGATCATTTAGGGGTCATTTTATTTACAAACATAAATAAACACTGGAGACTTGCTGGAAAGGGAGGAAAAAAAAAGTATTACATTGCGATCAAAGGGGTGGAGAACACAAAACAAGAGTTATCGAAATTTTATTATTTTTTTAACCCCTCACCCTCTCTTTTGCCTAAACCCAAAACCCAAAAACACAAAACAAGAGTGATTGCAATTATATTTTTCTAACCCCTTACCCACCCTGTGCCTAAACCCAAAATCTCGTGACCACAATGTGTTTATTAACCCTAACCCTTTTTTAAACCCAACTCCTGGAACCCTAACATAACCCATTTATTCCCTAAACCCAACCCCAAGTCTTATGTTACTGAAACCCAAATAAAATGAATTATGCCCTTTCTTTATTTTAAATTTTTATTTAATTTTTCATCCCGCCACCCCTTTTATTTTCAAAACCCAATGTACGACAGTTAAACAAAAGAACGCCCCCTTAATTTTTGGACTTTGTTTTTATTCTTTTATTCTTCATGTATAGTGCTTGTTGTTTTTATTAGAACTGAGTGTTATGAAGACTTTTTATCATGAGTGTGGCTTGATTTTATATTTGGTTGTACATTTCCTTTTTCCTTCTTTTATCCTAAACAGAATGTTTGAAAGTGTACCTGTGCCTGAGCCAGCCTACGAGGCGTTCAGTTCCCCTAACCTAACCCTAAAATCTTTCTGCATTTTTACAATAATAAAAAAATAATTTTTACAAATGAGGATATCCCCAAAAGGACTTTTTGCTCAGATTTGGGTACAAATATGTGCCCAAAATGTATTTAAGTGCACACACACATACACACACACACACACACACACACACACACACACTCCCCATTAATGCACCACTTTTGCGCTCAGATTTCAAAAACTATAGCTAGTTGGGCATACCAAAAAACCATTTAGGCTTACATCAGTAAGAACACTTTAAAACCTATGGTACTGTGAACAGATGCTGTAATACAAAATAATCACTGTACAGCATGTGCAGATGGGAATGACTTGGCTGACAAAAAGCAGACACTTTAGACACCTTACAAATTGCAAGTAACATCTGGAATATGTTTCACCTGTAATAAGCGGATTTGCATATAATGAAAGCTGTATTGTATATACCACAAACATCAGTATAATATGACAGGATCCATTCAACTTTAAACGAGGAAGGAAATATTTTCTGGCCTCAGCTCTCCAAATGCTTTGAATAATATTCGGTTACATATCGGAAAAGGTGTTGGCAAGCAAGGGTTAATCATTTCCAAAGTTTGCCTGCAAAACGAATTCCTTTTCTGAAGACAAGGGACCATTTAACAATCAGTCGAGGCCCCATGGGAGCACCTGTGTACAATTCAGTTTTGAAATAACATTGATTAATTCATATCCAGTTTCTCCATGTGTGACAACATTGTGGCGCTGGATGATCAAATACAGCTGGATAAAATGTACAAGGAGTCTGTTTTGCTTCAACTCTTTTATATATATGCAAGACTTGTGTCCAGATGTTCGTGCCAGGGTCTTGCTAAGAATCTGTGTGATGAAGTTGGGGAGTGTAGCTGCTTTGCCCTGCATTATACAATTTTCTGAGTGATAAACAGGATTTGTAGTGGTGGGGAGGCTGTGATGTACAGTTTGTATCGTCACAGCATTGCAATGCGTGGTTTATTTATATTCATTTGATCATCAAGTTGATATTTTGTGAGCTGCCCGATATACAGTACATCATATTTTTAATTCATGTGGCAAGCCTTTGGCTTTGAATTGACCCTTTTGGCCTTTTACAGTTTATTATTACCGCTCCCTTGAGACGTACAACACATTTAAACTGTACATTAATATGAATTTAACAGTGAAACACAGAAGAAAAACTCTTGAAATTAAACAAATTTCATGACCCTTAAAGGTCCAAATATGGAAATTTATTTTAATATTAGTATCAAGTGTCCCCAAATGCCTTTGAAGTTTCAGATCCAAATACCCTCAAGTTAAGGCGCTAAACAGACCAATAAACAGGCAGACCGGCAGTTCACTTCACGCCAACGGCGTAACCGCGGCATCACGTGTCCGCCATCTTGAAACAGGGGAGCCCTGCATCAGCGTCATTGTAGGCAATGGTGTAACGGAAATAAAATCACCATAAATCGTCATAAATGTCATTTTCAAGGTTTTCTTTTGGTTCGTTTCAACAGGCAGACATGTATTTAGCATTGAGTCCAGAAAAAATTATGAAAATCTACTTTTTCTAACTATAATGCATAGTGCTAGTAGGCCTAACATCCATACACAGCACAAAAGTCCGGCATCGTCCGTGAATTCGAAGTACAGGGGGAGATAGTAGCTTTACCTAGCTGCCTCCTATGACAAGACCCCTGTTCCAAGATGGCGGCAGTTTTGACGCATGCTTAGAACCCCAAGGCGACATCTAGTGTATATATCTATGAGATGAAAACTTCTATACAGAAAACATACACCGTTTTTAATAAGAGAATCACCTTACTTCATTATTTATAATGAAGGTGCGGTTATGAATTATGTAAAGAAGATTTAAAATAGAAATATGACCTAAATGTGGTCTTAGGTCAGTTGTGGGTGGGGCCTGCGCAAAGTGATGTCAGTTTGGTCAGTCAAGACCATCAGCTTGTCCCATGGGACTGTTGAGGTTTTACATGGATTAAAACAAAGGAACGGGCAGGTTTTTATCATGGTGGTTGTGTCTCATATTAGGTGTGCATTATTTTGGAAGAGATTTTGAAAGAAAAAATTCCTTTAAACTCCTAAAACAAAACATTTCCCCTCAAGACTTTTTTCCAATGTAGGCTGAACCCATAGGGGTGGTTTCCCAGACAGAGATTAGCTTAAGCCAAGACTAGGCCTTAGTTTCATTATGACATATAACTAGTTTTAACAAACATGCCTTACTAAAAACATTACTTGTGTGCATTTTGAGGCAAAACATAGGACATTGATGTATTTTTAAGATATGTTTGGCCAGCTCTTTCATTTATTTTAGGGTGTTTTCACACCTGCCTCATTTAGTTCGGTTGAATCGTACCAGAGTTCGATTGCTCACTTGGTGCGGTTAATTTAGGCAGGTGAGAATGCAACAATCGAACTCTGGTGCGCACCAAAAGTGGACCAAACAAGCGGACTGCGGTCTGCTTTCAAACGAACTCTAGAGCGGTTCGTTTGTGGTGAGAACACGATCCGCGATTGAACCGACCTAACTGCAAAAGTACTGCGCATTTTGGACTAAACCAGCTGCCGTAGTCAGCATTATCGGATGAGAAAGTGTTTGTTGACAGTTTCTATTAGCAATATTAGCACAATAACAGATCGCGGACATACCTGGAGTTGGGAGGAGGTGTGGGCGGAGCCTCAGAAATTTGGTGTCTTCGCCATTTGTAGTGCATTAAAACGTTGTTTTCAAGCCGCATCCGTGATTCATTAGATTCATGAACAGATTGTCTAGTCATATGTCCACGGGATTTGCTGTATTTGTTTACTTCCGGGGTTCTGTTGGAATTTCGCACAAGTTGATTCTGACCAATCGAGAAGCAGTTTAGGAAATACGTTTAAAACATGTGACCAATGAGTGATGTGGATCTTATCACATGACTGAATTTTGGTTCTTTTCAACTGATGTCGACCAGAGCAATCAGTGTGGTGTGAAAACGAACCAAACCTGCTAAAAAAAGCTACAATGTATCATTTGTTTGCTTTTGGTCCGGACCAAATGAACCGAACTACAGATGTGAAAACACCCTTACTGTGCATTCACACCGCCACCGGCTAGAGCGTCAATAAAATCTCTGGCTGCCCTGCCAACGACGCTACAGAAAAGGTGTAGTGGACGCTCTGACGCTCGAATGCATTCTCTGAACTCCTCTCAGGCGGAGGTTTCCACCTTCCGATTGGTTGCCGCTGCACATTTCCGCCTTCCGATTGGTTGCCGCCGAACCGCGTCATAGCTCATTACCATAAAGTTGAGCTGATTTCAACTCTCCTCGACTCTCACGGTGTACACGACGCGCTGCGCCAATGCTCGCCAGAGCTTGCCGCCGGCTCTCATTGAAAATGAATGACTTCCGGCCACTTTGACGCTCTCGCCGGTGGCGGTGTGAATGCAAAGTTAGTCTAGGACTAGTCTAATCTTTACAGTCATGATAACCTATTGCAAAAGCATAAAATTATATAACAATATACTTAAAAAAGAAGCAAGTACAGTAAATATAAACAGTTAACTACTTAAGTCGACAATGTCTTTGATAATGCATGAAATAGTTCATGTGCTAGAGAAACAGTCTGTAGGAATAGCAATGGTTCAAAACGACATCTCTAAATGCTTTTCTCGTCTATCCTGTATTCATTATAAAAACCGGTTACCCAGACACACAGTCCCCTTGGGCGCACAGCAAGGTCACAAGTCAAGTTCTTTTGCTTGCCAAACTAAGCAATGACCCCATCACCAGACAAGCAGGAAAAAGCTTCGCCAGGGGACGAGGACCTTTTTATTGGAGGGGAAGTTTGTGGTATTTGTCTGAGTTCAGAGTGACCATTGCGAGAGAGGAAGCGAATATGCATTTTGGTACAGAATGCGAAAGCCGGCACAAAACAACATGCCTGTTTCATTACACTTTGAAGGGAGAAGCCACAATAAGAACAAAATGGATTGTAAAGCAATTAAATACTTGATTTCACTGGCAAGAGATGAAGGCCTTTAACGTGCAAAGTGTACGAGTACTACATGCAAGAGCCAAAGCTTGTTAGGGCCAGGTATCATAGAAACGGTCACAGTGGTTGAAGCATGCCAATCCTTTGAGCATATATACGCTTTAAAAAAAGAAACAAAATTCTGCTTGTGTGAGCATCTTCAGGTCTTTAACATCAGCAAGGGAGGTAGTAAAGAAGAATGGAAACAACCTAGCAGCACTTGAAACTGTCATGATGTTACGTCTTTATGAGAAAACGCTGGCAGGTCTCTGATTAGCTCAAGTGAAAACATTACGAACACTGACATAATCTGATTAGCTCAAGCAAAAACCTTATTAAGATTGACATAATCTTATTGTTGGAGGTAATACGCTCGAATTGCGATCTTGGCTCAATATGGGCAAACGTCATAACCACTCAATAAGAAACTAAATGACTTTCACCAGTTCTAAGCACCTGGAATATCACCTGGAAATGTTTAAAGGCTGACACAAAACACCAGAGACTGTCTTTGTCCCGAACATCAGGTCCATATAATCGCTTGATATCCAAATTGACTGATAACTGATCACTGAAATCATATCTACAACTGAATTTATTCCAGCTGGACTTTCTGGAACAGAATGTGCAGGGCCGGAAATGCACACTTGTGAAGTGCAAATGTGAGTAAAAATTGGATTTGGAGAGGAAATAAAACAAAGTAACTTGCCAAATGGTGGGTAACTTTATTAGAAACTGCAACATGGTGGAATTGTGCAAATAAGTGTCTGCACGTGCACCCGCGATGTGCAAAATTCAACAATGTGGATTCTTTAACATCTGTTTTATGTCCAGTATAAAATATCTATAGTTTTTTATTTATTTACAATTAACAGGTGTGACAAAAAAGACTACAGGAGGAACTTTTCCCAGTACTTTCTGAATGTTTTCTGCCATGTGTGAGATTGTCATCAGAGCTTCAGTGGAGACAGGACCACAGCTATTTCCTCTCAGCACTCCCACACTATTCATTTAAAATCATCATATAACTTTCAAGGTTTCTCACTTTACACTCACTTTGTCTCAGATTGAAAGTAGAGAGATTCCCAGATCATTTGATATTCAAAATAACATTTTTCTAGTCACTTATGTCTTTTTCAAACCTTTTTGAGGGATGCACCAAAAAAATTTTTTTTTGGTCGATACCAATTTTACAGAAAACAGTTGTCGATGATTTGAATACTGTTATTTGTCCCTTACGCATTTATTTCAACTTTTTTCATTAAAATAGATATTTTGATCATGTTTTAAATTAACAAAGTTTAAAAACACATGCATGGAGGTACTAGTAGTTATACAAATCTGCCTTTGCATGCTTAACGGATTACTCCACTTTTTGCTAAGAAATTTTCCTGATAATTTACTCCCACTAATGTCATCCAAGATGTTAATGTCTCGCTTTCTTCAGTAAAAAAGAAATAACGTTTTTTTTTTAAGAAAACATTCTGTGATTATGTAATATGTTTGCAGATGCGCATCCTAGGGCTAGAGCAAGAGAAGAAGCTGTGGTTAACTCTTTCACCGCCAGCGTTTTTAAAAAAAGTTGCCAGCCAGCGCCAGCGTTTTTCATGATTTTCACAAACGTTTAATGCCTTCCAGAAAATGTTCTTCTTCAAATATATAAACATACAATATACCAAATGAAAGAACAGACCCTCTGCTTTCAAACGAAAAAAACTCGTTTCATCCTACCTTCAGTGGTTCTTTTGTAATCAGCTTTTGAATATGGGTAGGTTTCTGCAAAAACACCACATTTTGAGCAAAAAGCAGAGATAATTCCATTTTTGTGACGGACTTTTCATAGAGATCCCATTCAGAGCGATCTTTAAAGCAGACACGGACATGCAGCTGCTTGCCATAGGGCAATACTTCCGGGTTTAAAAAGTTGCGGAAGGGCGCAATAGCGGTATTACGGAAGACGGAAATACTCGTCATTGGCGGGGAAGCGTTTTCTCTTAATTGACGAGATATCTCTTCAATGGCGGGGAAAGAGTTAAAAAGTAAAACAAAATTTGATGATCGTTTCGCTAGAAATGACCTTAATGCTTTGGTTGCGATGTTTTAGAGCCCTTTGAAACTGCAAATAGGACCTACAGACAGTTGGGTTCAATTGAAGTCCACTATGTGGAAAAAATCCTGGATTGTTTTCCTCAGAAAACGTAATTTCTTTTTGACTGAAGAAAGAAAGACCTGAACATCTTGGATGAATGGGTAAATTATCTGAAAATGTTCTTGATGGTGGACTAATTCTTTAATTAATAAACATGATCAACTTGTTAACAACGTCCGTTTCCACGGTGACGTGGTTGCCCCAGAATTTACTTTCGGTCTGTGCTTTTTTATTGGTCTGGCTTGAGACTAAACTGACCTCTGGAACAAATACTTTGTGGAAAATAAAAAGTTTTGGTTTCAAAAACAGTGAGCATGGATCACCGCTAGAGCTTATATTCTCTGCCCGAGCCCGGACCCGGATTCTTCATTCGGAATTTCAGATCCATTTACGATCCATTAAATTATTTCTGAATAAACAAACAACGCCGTTTACATGTTTCTTCATTGTCGTATTTTTCATTAAGATAATAATTAATAAATGCATGCACAACTATGAACTTGATAAATGTTACAGATATGTTTTACTATGCACAAACAAATGCCTTTCAACTTACATGTGCAAAATTCAGAATTAAATGAATGTACTACAATTTGTACAAAAAGAGAGTCGGTAGTAGCCTACGTGTTTTGTTTTGAAGAAAGATTTTCTTTAAAGTGAATTTCGTTTAGTATGAATTGTATCCTAATTTTAATATATTTTTCATGAACCAATTGCCTGGATTTAATACATAGCAGACAATATAATAATGACATGGAGGCGTTGGCGAGCGGCGTTCATACTTACACCAAACTCATAACACAAGCTGTCACCGAATTTACAAAGGCACATCTTGCAAGTTGCTCACACACATATTATGTTGAAATAAAAATATGTTGAAGTAACATTATTAATAATTAATCTTTAAGAATTTTTGATTGAATGCTGAATGTTGTGCTTGTTCAATTTAATACAGTTAAAACTTTAATTAATATAATTACAATTATTTAATATTGAGTGGCCAGTTTTTGCTCATTTAGTAATAGTATTTATATTATATATATAATATATAACTCCGCCCCTGGTTATAACGGCCAACATATTAAAAATGGTCGGGTTTAAATCAAGCTTGGGCTCATAATTACAGTAAATGTGTCGGGCTTGGCTCGGACACAATGTACTTGGGCTCGGGTAGGATCCGGGCTTGATTTATTGGGCCCGATCTAAGCTCTAATCACCGCTGTGTGGATTTGGCTGCCATGGCAAAATTTTAAAGGAACACGCCCACATTTTGGGAATTTAGCTTATTCACCGTATCCCCCAGAGTTAGATAAGTCCATACATACCTTTCTCTTTTCCGTGCGTGCTGTAGCTCTGTCTGACGCAGCCCCCGCTAGCTTAGCACAAAGACTGGAAGTGAATGGCTCCAGCTAGCATGCTGCTCCGAAGAAGTGACAAAATAACGCGAACATTTTCCTATTTATGTGTTGTGGTTTGTATAGTCACACCGTGTACAAATAACAAGGTGATATGAGACACAGCCATCTTTTAACAGTATACATACTGGGAACTATATTCTCAGAAGGCGAAGCACTGCTACTGGGCGGAGTGACTAATTTCAGATGGTAAAAAATTAGCCGTTAAACTTTTGCCGCTGATAAACCTTTGCTTTTTATCGCTTATGTTGCTCTAGTAAGTTTGCTAATTCTGCCTAAAACCAAGAAACCACCTTACAAAATGTGTTGGGGGACACAGCTATCCACAATATCATAGCGACATTGGCAATCATGGGAAAAGACTGGAGCGTATCCAAGACCATGGTTTGAGTTTTGCATAAGCAAGCCATTTTTAATTTAATTTTAGTATAAATTAAGGTTTTCGTTATTACAAACCAACATTTGGTCAAACACCTGAATGTCATTTCCAAGTCATCCTGCAGCTTTTAATTCGATTTTTTTCAGGTGTGTTTGATTAGGGTTGGAGCTAAACTTTGCAAAACAGTGGCCTTCCAGGACCAGAAATGCCCACCCCTGACTTAGCTCTTAGTCTAGTTCTCAAATGAGAATTGGTTTGTGATTAAATGTCCAAACCTGGATTCTCTCACAAACTCAAGTCTTAAACTAATTTTATGTCCCACATATTGGTTAACAAAGACAATGATGAAATGTCTACCTGCTGTCATTTCATCAAACTCATGTGCCCAATACCCCACAATGCACCATGGGAGAAATTCACTGATGCTCCGTCCGCCGTGCAGCTGGTTTTCCAATTCTTATCTTCGAATTTCTTTGTTTGTTACTTTTTCCCATCTTTAAAACCACAGGTTCACTTTAGGTCTGCTTAGTTCATTTCATTGCTAGTCGGTTGCTCCGGAAACCATCCGTCGACATAGCAACGGCCTACACATGCAAAACTGGAAGTGACGGCGGCACGGGTCACCTCCCATTGGCTGAGGCAAGAGAGGTGCAACGTGGGACGCAGGGAGGGAGCTAATGTCATGTGCAGCTGGTTGGGCTGGATAACCCGTTTCCTTCTGCGAATGTGTCAGCGGAACACAAACCGAAAACAGGAAAGCACTTCCCAGTGCTCTCTCCGGACTTCATATCCGGGCACCCTGAGATTCCTCACAGAGAAAAATGGCAAACATAAACAAACAATGGTTTCGTGGCGATAGCAGAAGAGATCAAGTTTGGCTATCCTAACCGTCACACCTCCAGCGTTTCATGCAAATCCTCACATTCTGATTTATTCTGTTATTTCCAGCACTCTCGTGGGACACCATTCGAAGACTGCTGACCTTTGCCAAGTTCTGACCTTTTACATTACTGACACGCTCCATGACTATCATTAAGACTTCCAATATAAGTTGGAAAGTCCTCCTCAGCAAACCCTCTGAGAGCTGACATCTGTTGCTTCATAATAATGGTGAGATCAAATCCCAAAATGTCTATGTCAGTAAAAGGTTATTGGTTTGTTAATTGCCCGTTCTAACTAAATGGAGGAACCTCAGGGCCGAGAATGACCTTGCGGAGATCATGATTTGTGCATTGTTTCATTTATGGGACTTATTTGAAAAGGTCTCCAGTGAAATGAACTGGAACAGTATAAACAGATGAGTCATTCAGGAAAACTCTCTTTAACTCTGGATCAAGCTGGAGGGCTTCTCACGATGCCATCAGAAGGGAGCTCAAGTAATCTCCTCGCTTCCAAAACGTCTGTCAAAACACACTGGGTCGTATGACAGAACGTGAACATTAAGAAATATCATTTTTGAAAAATCAAAAGATGTTTTACACATCTCTTTTGCGTTCAGCATCATTGCATTGTTCCGCTATGAGTCTGTGTCCCAAGTCGCTGGAAATTGCAAAGCGGACATGAAAGATTTGGAAGTTATGGATATCAGAAATGGGGCTTATTCCATCGCCACGGCAAAACAACTCAGCTGTGTATTAGTGCAGAGCCAAAAGCTTTGATAGGATTGTGAAATGACCTAGCACCTGCAAGGGAAACACTCAATAAAGTTTTTTCTAGACTAAAATATGAGGCATCTAAAGAAAAGGTGGGTCCCAAATCACATACATGCACTTTTAGTATAATGTAATTTTAAAAGAAGTGCACTCCACATGCCGGACACTTCAAGCACTCAACAGTTGCAATTTTACCGTAGCAAATAAAGGTGGGTCTACCAGGTGCTGTGAGAGTCAAATTTATGGTCATGTTGGACAAAAAAGTACATTTGCATCACATTGCATCACATTGTTTTAAGCATTTGACATCATCCGTCCTCATTTAGGAAACCACTTACATTGTGGTCAATAAAACCTTAGTGTTTGAGATGGGTAAAGCACATGATGCATAGTTTATTAAAACACTCGAAGTTATTCAAGAGATAGAGGGATAGTTCGGCCAAAAATGATATTAAACCCATGATTTACTCACCCCTAAGCTGTCCGAGTTGCATATGTCCATCGTTTTTCAGACAAACACATTTTCGGATATTTTAGAAAATGTTTTAGATCTTTCAGTTGATTAAATGTAATGTTACGGGGTCCACGACCTTCATGTCCAAAAAAAGTGCGTCCATCCTTCACAAATTAAATCCAAACGGCTCCAGGATGATAAACAAAGGTCTTCTGAGGGTAATCCGCGCGGTGTTGTTGTAGAAATATCCATATTTAAAACTTTATTAACGAAAATAACTACCTTCCGGTAGCGCCACCATCTTAGTCGCGTCTGCATTCAAGATGAGCGCTTACGCAGCCTACGGAGGTTTCTCTGCTGGTGCTCTGTGCCCCCGCCCTCCGAATTTGTCATACGTCACTAAGAAAAGTGCGTACACTACGCTAATACTCTCTCCTGAATACAGAGGAGTCTAAGATGGCGGCGCTACCGGAAGGTAGTTATTTACGTTAATAAAGTTTTAAATATGGATATTTCTACAACAACACGGCGCGGATTACCCTCAGAAGACCTTTGTTTATCATCCTGGAGCCGTTTGGATTTAATTTGTGAAGGATGGACGCACTTTTTTTGGACTTGAAGGTCGTGGACCCCGTAACATTACATTTAATCAACTGAAAGATCTAAAACATTTTCTAAAATATCCGAAAATGTGTTTGTCTGAAAAACGATGGACATATGCAACTCGGACAGCTTGGGGGTGAGTAAATCATGGGTTTAATATCATTTTTGGCCGAACTATCCCTATAAACTTATATATACTGTTCATGTCTGCTTGTTATTAAAAGTCGGGTAAATGTGAGCGGCTATTAATCACTCAAACAGTGAAATCATTTGTGTTTATATTACAAACAGCATAAAGTCCAGATGATGCGTAAAAGCAGGTCATTTGGCAGAGGATGTTCTTGTGTGTAAACTGTGTCATTATGTCATTATTTTTGCATTTGCAGTTTCCTCTCTGGTGGACATTCAAATGAAATTAAGCACAAAATTATCACGGCTGAGTCAAAAGGGACTCGTTTTTCTTCACTGGACCTCTGGCTGATGTCTGGAGGGTTGTTCAGAAGTTTTTACCACGGCCTGAGCCATTAAAAGGTCTTTCATTGTACCTCATTCTGAGTGACAACCCGTGAAGCCAGAAGTTGGTTTATAACATCGTCGCTGTATCCCAGGGTGTCTCTGAGAACCTGGACCGTATGCTGGCCAATCACAGGTGGAGGCATTGCCTTGCCGAATTCAAAACTACTAAAACGCACTGCAGGCCCTGTGAAGAAAAAACAACAACAAAAAATATATTATTTATTAAAGGGGACATTTCACAAGATAAAATGTAAAATAAATATTTGGTGTCCCCAGAGTGAAGTTTTAGCTCAAAATACCATATAGATAATTTATAATAGCATGTTAAAATTGTCACTGAAAATACTGATTGCCATAATGGTGGTTTGTTGAAATTGAAACTCAATTGTGCTTTCAATTAATTGTTTTCTTTCTTTCTCTCTGCACTAAATGATTGTGCTGTGATTGGATTGTGCAGATTAAGAGGTGGTATTATTATATTAAGATCCCCTTGTGACATCAAAAGGGGAGCCAAATTTTAATGAGCTATTTTTTCACATGCTTGCAGATAATGGTTTACCAAAACTTAATTACTGGGTTGATCTTTTTCACATTTTCTAGGTGGATATAAGCACTGGGGACCCAATTATAGCAGGTTTATAAAAGGTTTATCTGATGGAATGCAAGCCCCTGTAGAAATGTAAAGGTTTAAAGTGTAAATTTGGTGATGAAGGAAGCTGAAAACACGTTTCAGATACACTTGACTATTCTTAACTTAACGTCCCTAGCTTCAACTCATTTACTTTCATTTTGAAAAGCTTTTTATACTATGCTTAGTGTTGCCTACATTTTTACATTTTTAACCCTTTAACTGGTGCAGCCCTTTTTGAGTTGGGGGGGTGAAAAGGTGATGTACACATTCAAATTATATAAATCTGGCATTTTTTGGTCTAGAAGCCTAATTTTGGTCTTGTTTTAAAGTTTAAAGACACTTTAAAGTTTTTTACGGAAGTGTCAGGAGGTGAAAATATATATATTTTATAGCAGTTTACATTTATTTGTAATAAATAAAAAATAATGCAATATAGTATTATTTTTAATACATAAAATTATCAAAAAACTGAGGTTTGTGTTGGTTTGCTGTGAGGTTTGCTGCATAGTCTTTTCACAAATGAATAAATTACAGTTACTGCATTATTATTACTGCTAAAAGGTTTTAAAAAATATGAAAACTACACTTAGACCTTTCCAGCAATATATAGTTTGTCGTGATAGATTAAAGGATAATTCCGGTATTTAACACTTTGAGTTTCATTTCTGGTTTGTTTTGGATGAACTACAGTGATGGACACAGAAATTTTGACATTGGGTCGTGTCTTGAGTTTTTGACTTGTTTAGAAGCGTCTCTTGACTGCTTCAGAATGGAAGTTAATGGCCATGCACAAACATGTCATTAAAACAACACTTAACGTTCATTTTCAAAACTGTGCTACTCACCAAGTGGTTCGTGGTGTTCGTTGAACACACCACTGAGTTAAAAATGGCCCAATGTTGGGTTGTTTTAACCAATTGCTAGGTTGTTTCAACCCATTGAATAACAATAACCCAGCTTTGGGTCATTTTTAACCCAGTGGTGCAGGGCCTACATAAAACGCTCAAATGCATGAAAGCACAATGGCAACATAATTACAAACATAATTTAAAAGCTTTGTTGTATAACCAAATCTATATATTTGCTAGACAAATAGAAAAAAACCCTCCATTACGGATTGTTTTGGCCAAATGTAACTTTTGTTAAACTGCGAGCTTATCAGAATACAAAAGGATTGCAACATTACATAGACACGTAAGTGTATGATAAAACATCCCTGAAAGCTATTTCCAGCATGAAAAAGCACGAAAACCTTCTTAAATTCTTATGAAATAGGAAAATGCCCTAAATATCCAATTGTGGCATTTACAGAAAGATGATGTCAAAACCGATGACAATTTATTAAATCTAGGTGAGTCACTTCCTTGCACTTCAGATATTGCTATCATTAGACACTATTAGCATACACATCTACCAAATGCTCTTTTCTTTAGCAAGCCTCATTCATTTTATTGAAACTGTGTCTTCTCTCAACAGTAATATAACCAACACTTGATCAGATCAGTGATAAAAATCAAAAAAGTAAAGGCGACTGGACATCCATTAATTGCTTTTATGCGGTAAGGGGATTACACCTACATACTGTGTGCTAATATTGTATGCAGAGCCAGGCTTCACAAAGATCTTCCTTATTGCATTGAACAAATGCTTTCTCCCACACACCTATAGGTCACATTCCCATATAGTGCTGTAGCTAAAAACATCCTATAAATACATTTTGATTTATACATTTGCTTGCTCACATTTATTGCTTTTCCCCCCAAAAATCCAATACAATGCATTTTTAAATAGAGACGTGCATGTTTGCCTATAAGGCGAGGTTTGTCATTTGTTATTAATGGCACTTTGGAAAGCTTCTTCTGCTTCAAACAGACACACAACAGAGGAAAACTGAATGGGTAGTTTGAGTTAGTTAGTCCCTGATGTGACAAAGATAAGCATGCACACAGCCACACAAAGTTTTGTTTATTTTATCTCCCTACGGAAACCTTGAGCTGATAATAATTATGACGTTAAAAATAATGATAATAATAATTTTAATAATAATTATATATATATATATATATATATATATATATATATATATATAAAAATTTTTATTAATATGTATTGTTCTTCTTCTTCTTATTATTATAATATTGCTGTTGTTACTGATATAGCTATTTACTAATTTATGTATTAATATTTATTAATTAGTTATTAATTTTGTATGTACTATTGATATTATTATTATTATTATTATTATTATTACTGTATGTTTTATCGTCATTGTATGGTGTTTTGTGTGGATTCTTCACTTTTGCCTTTCATCATCATCATTATTATTAATAATCACCTAAAAAGCCTTAAATGGCCTAGCACCCTTGTATCTTAGAGAATTACAAGCAGAATACAATCCTGCACGTACACTGCGATTACAAAATTCTGGCCACTTAATTATCCCTAGAATATCAAAAGTGTCTAAAGGTGGTAGATCCTTTTCCTACTTAGCCCCTAAGCTCTGGAATGATTTACCAAATAATGTTTGAGTATCAGACACGGTCGATCAATTTAAATCTAAACTTAAGACATTCTTCTTTAACAAAGCATTCACATAAAATGTCCAGTAAATGTACTTATCCCGCAATAGTTAGTTTGTCTAGAACAAAGCATTCAGATAACTCATCTGGGTAATATACTTATGCCGCAATAGTTAGCCTGTCTGGAACCGAGCTGATTTAAACCGAGAACAAAGCATTCACATAACTCATCTGGGTAATATACTTATGCCGCAATAGTTAGCCTGTCTGGAACCGGGGGTTTTTCATACCCTGGAGAGTCCGCCACCTTTGGCTTAACTTACTACTTTATTGAATACGTTACATAACTACTACGCTCGCTTTTCTATGCTTTTCCTACATCTCTTAATGTAAAACGGCTTTGAAACAATTAACAATTGTGAAAAGCACTATATAAATAAAATTGAATTGAAAATGATCTTACTACAATGATAGCAAATGATAACACAATGGACAATATAACAAATGTAGACAGCTGGTCGTGTTAAGACCTTACAGCAAACTGTACACTTACAAGAAATTTCAAAAAAGCGTACAGAATTTTCTGCAGAAAAATGCAGTAGGAGGGCAACATGAAGATGGGAGTAAAACGTCCAAAAAGGAGGGACAGACAGATCTCAAACATGATTACATGCGTGTGTGTGGTTTCGCAGTCTCAGCAGTTAGATGCAATGCTTTAACCACATCCTCTATCTTCCACTCTCCCCCGCTTCTGATCGGCTGGCCGCAGGCTTTTAATTGCCTCTCGCTTACACATCTGCTTCTCCTCAGCCGTAACCGTGGCGAACTGAGCAGGACGCTCCTCTCCTCCGCAGGCATGGTCCAAGGTCTTCCTCTTATTTTTACCTCAACAAAGCCCGCTGTGTTCTCTCCCCCCATTCTGACTTTAATTCATTCACTGCTCATGGCCTCCACTGCACACTTGACTTGTAAACGCTTCACCAAAGAAAGGGGCCAATTTAACTAAATGCCCGCTTTTGAGTGATACTGTATATTTGAGTGCGCTGGTGCAATGCAGTGGCATGTACGTTTTTGTAAATTAGGCTAATATGATGATGATCGAATGATAAAGAAGAGCATAATATCCAAGAGCAGAGTCAGGTCAGGTGCTTGAATTTTAGTGGTGAAGGGATGCTGTACATTTCTAATATGAAAGATTGGGAATCTGCTGCATCCTTCATAAGGTGCTGAATTTGGGAATTGTTTTGTGTTTGTTGGTGCCGATACTTGAATTTCACATGTTCTGTACTGTATCAGCCACATAAACAACTCAGAATCCATGTCAAAATAAATGTGACTATAATTCGTGAAGCAGCTGAACCCCATGACAGGTTTAAACCCCGTGACAGGTTTAAGCCAGGAGATAAGAACTCGCTAAACAACAGTGAGCAGTTTAAGTGATATCCTACACCTATTTCATTCATTTCTGTCTTAAATCTCTGTGGAAGACAGAATCGAAAGATTACGGCACTGACATGCTAAATATACAATCGTAGTTCTGAGTTAAATTGCTCCTGACGTTTTCCAAGCGATATGGATGCAGGCATCCTGTGGGCCTCTGATTGCATGTAAATATCATCAACCAAGCACGAAGTGCATTTTCCTTCCTGATTGGAAAAAAGATCGAACGCCATTTTTCGGTATTTCCTTGAAGATTCCTCATAGTACTGGAACTTCTTTTTTACGTAGAGCGAATGTCAGTGACAATTGGATTTTGTCGTGGTCATCTCATTTGCATTTCTTTGCAGAGATAACGGTTCCTTGCTTCAAAAAAGACAACCTGTTAAAACTGGATTGTACTGTCCGGTTAAGATTAGTAACACTAATTCATATCTAATCTACACCAATTCATCTGACATATGGGAACAGATAGTTCCAGCTCTAAAATCAGACTGGATAAATCACATTTGTAGCCGATATACATACACCAGTTACCGCAGACATTGGTTGAGTTACCATAATGATCTAAAGTTAGGTTAACTCTTTCCACACAAGCAACACAGACCCTCTGCTTTTTAAACCAACAACAACAAAAAATCATCGTATTTTTATTTGTTCTCTATAAATCACCTTTCAGAATTGGGTAGGTTTCTTCAAAAAATGCAGAAAAGGACCTGTGTTAGAGATCAAGGGCTGGATTCATAAAACATTCTTGGGAAGACAATTCTTATTAACTGCCATTTTTATCTTAAATTATTACAATTTTAAATCCTTGCTGAAAGCTCATCTACTTACTAAGGCTTTTAAATTATCAGGTGGTTAATTTCTACACTGAAAAAAAAACTTATGGACATTGGTTGCACATGATTAAATTAGGGTTTATTAAAATAAAATGAATATGAATTAAAATAGATTTCGTTTTAAGAAAACTTGAATCAATCACGCTGAAATGGTGTACACAATTAAATTATGTAGATCCAACAATATTTTTTTATTGTAGATGTGTATGTGTTTTATGTTTTGCATTTGCTATTTTAATTCGGACTTGAATTTTGAGTCTATTTTAATGTACAGCACTTTGGACAAATTTGGTTGTATTGAAATGTGTTTTTTATATAATAAATACAAATACAAATTCAAGCTTAAGAAAAAAGTTAAGAGTATTTTTTATTCTCAAAAAAGCTTCTTAAATAACATTTTAAAAATTGTTTAATGTCTTAAATCTCAAATGTAAGATATTTTTTTAAGTTAAATTGATTGTTTTTAGTTTATAAAAAAGTTTATTGGCTTACATCAATAATATGTCACGAAACATAAGTACTATTGATAATATTAGCTATCATTTTACTTCCCTTATAATACGTTCATTGTGAAATTACTAACAGCATTCCTCAAAGATGGTTGAGCTAGGGATGCTCATATCAGTTAATTTTCCCGACCGACAACCGTAGCTTCTAAACCAAACATTAATCGTTAACTTATAAGATTTTAATATGAAATTGTCACTGAGTAAAAATACAGTTGAAGGTTGTCTGTGAACTAGTAAAAACAAAACATTTAATTTGAACGTGCAAACAGCAGCGCCAGATCAACAACAGAACCAGGATTCATACATTATCAGATATTCACGCAACATTACCTTATTAAAAACCACGCAATTGGTCCAGAGGATTAATATCCAAAGGGCAGATTATCTCCGTTTCATCTACCACAGTGGTCATTTCTAAAGCAGGACGCTTTTCAGAAAGTTTTGGTTTTGTGTTGTCTTTCTCCGTTTGTGCAAAAAGAGAGATGTTTATTGTTAGGGACAGAGGCCATCAGCGAAGGTAATAATAATAGTAGAAATATGGACTGAAGGAAAAAATTGTCGTTCGCATGAAAGTGTTTTCTTTTAATGGACAAGATAACTTGTCAATGGCAGGAAAATAGTTAATTTCCTTAACATAGGAATGGTTTGTTTATTATTTTTCTTCAGATTCACAATAAAATATTCAAACATAACACGAAACATATCAAATGTAATATATATATAAAATATATCAAGTAACAATAAAAACAATGCAATAAATAAGTTATTGTTGCATTGCGAGTAAAAGCAACCATCACAATTACTATTGCTCATACTGTAAGTATTAAACTTTGGTCATGCGAAACGCTAAGAGAAGCTACAGTTGCTGCCACAGGACAAACATGTTGTTGTCTGAGACAACGTAGGGACGATACGCGCTCTGCAAACATGGTGGCGCAAAATAGCGACTTCAATGTAAGGGGATTATTGTTTTTACATTTACTGTTGTATCCCAAATGCATCTTAGTCTTCACTTCCACAGTATGCAATGGAAGGACAGGAGAGGAAGACAAGAAAAAAGTAAGAGAGATTTAACTTAAATACTCTCGCCTCCTGCAGTGAGAGCCATCAGCCCAACATGAACGTCTTTGTCTTTATTTGAGTGTCTTTGAGCCCATGCAACAAGTAGCACCTCGCACTTCTTTTATTAAAAAATTAAGCTTCTTTTTACTACTCGCTGCATTTTAAATAGGCATGAACGTGAGTGATGAGGAGTAAACGAGAAAAAAATGTGAAGCAGCGTCGGATGAAAGAGGATCATGAGAAACATACGTAAAAGACAGAGTCGGATACCTCATTATAATGCGGTCTGGGAAAAAGTGCCTGGAATTCACAATGACTGGCAAGTAATGTAAGAGATGTGTTGCTTTTGTTCACCAAGACAGCAAGATGAATCTGGAGATGGTGAAGTTGTTAGTTAGGATCTGATGAGTTCCTTAAAATCTTTGGAAACAGTGAGTCACAGTTGATTCTGGTACAAAAAACAAAGCGAAACCTCTTTTTTTCCTTGGGCTGTGGCGACTTCTGCATGCACCAAATAAGAGAGAATATGGTAAACCAGAATAAAATAGTATAATTAATCATAAAATTATGAAGCCTCTTACTTTCCAAGTTCACTTCCAGTGAAAACTAAAACGCAAAACTTATTTTGGACATAAAACTAAAAAAACTAGCATGCAAAGATCCATGCTCTATTAAATGAATGCTCCTGGTCAATACAAGTTAAGCTCTATTGACAGTTTCTGTGGCATAATGTCGATTACCACATTAAACGAACTGGATGTGCCCCTCATTTAAAAAATTGTGGTTGAACCCACAACTAAAGTACACAGAGCCAGCATTCCAGAGGTTTTCAACAACAGAACTTTGAAACTCTTATTTTTGGTTAAAACGCTCACATAGAGTAAAAATAGTAAAAAAAATTATAATTTTATTGATAAATTTGTCATTTTTCATTATTGAGTTGTCATTCATACATAAACGTGAAATTAAGGGCACAGTCGAATGCACAAGCCTTGCAAAGCATAGTTTGACTTGTATGTGTATGCAAATGCAATAAATGCAATGCATCTCTTGGGCTACATACTCAGTGGTGTGTTTACCATTTTGGGGGCCCTAAGCAAAGTCCAAGGACCTGGGGCCCCAACATTAAAGTTTTTCATTTAAATTGCAAAAATTGTATATAGAATTAAGTTAGACAAACTGGATTTATTTTATTTTGCAATGCTTAATATAACACAAAATTGTTACACTAGGCAAAAAAATTATAATCTTGGTTTAAAAATACAAATAGTGCCCATTATCTTATTCAAAATGATACAGAATCATTCTCTGTAAAAAACTGTCTTGGTTTTACCATAAGCCAGTGGTTCCCAAACTTTTTCCAACTGCCCCCCCTTCTACAAATAAATATTTTAAAGCCCCTCTCTGATATATCCTTTGCTTGCAATTCCCCAAAGGATGTTTTTAATACGATGTAATTAATACAGTACTGCAACTTCAGTCTGTGATCTTACAAAATAAACTAAAGAAAAAAGGAAAAGGATTAGATTACATTTCAGACTGATCTAACAAACACAGCAAACATTGTTGTAAGTTGGTTATTGCCTGAAATTATAAAATGAATCATTTTTATATTACAGAAACAAACTAACTGTGAGATACAACAAGCATATAGACTAGACATACACTAAAGATAAAATTTTGATGACATTGATAAGAGAAAATATGATTTATGCATTTATGCGTGATTTAAACATCTGTGTGGTGTCTTCATAGCCTATCATATTTCTACCTGTATTTCACGACGAGTGTCACTAATCAAACCAAACCACCAATCACAGATGTGAAGCTCAAAGTCTCAAAAGTCAACTTGACAATCGAGTGAATGTTGTGCAGTTGCGAGAGCAAAGAGAGAGTCAAGCGAACGCTCATCCCAGCATCCCAGTGTGACTGCATTTGTATGTGCTGAGCAGAGGTGCGTTTTCGCATGGAGCCTTTTTCGCCCGTAAACTAGCCTATATATTTCCACCCCCACCCCCCTGCACAAGGATGTTTTTCCATTCGCAAATATTATTCTGCGTGCATACTTGCACATCTCTCGCTCGCGCGTTCTTTATTTGTGTCTGAATTAACGCAACATACTTTCGAAGCTATGCTTACCAAGCCATCCCCGTTTAATAACTCTGTGCCCCCCAGTTGGGAAACCAACCACTGATTTAAGCAAGAGTCTTCTTTTTGTCTGTTTGATTTTTTCTATGTATCTGGGCCGCAATCATTAAATAAGAAATCATTAAATAAGAAATCATTAAATAAGAAATCATTAAATAAGTTAAACACTTGTTGCCCGTGGGGCCCCACACTATTGCGTGGTGGGTAAATGTGCCACTGTACATAATACATTCTTCTGTACAGTACACTCGCACTGTTTTCATGACACAAAATGGACCATACTTTGGCCTTAGGTTTACTTTTAGTATTAATTAAAAAATAACAGTTTTTCAGGGTTTTCAAGACTTTAAAACTGATCCATTTTGACATGACTTGGTTAGTACAGATCCATTTTTTTCGCAGCTCAGGAAAAAAACTTTTCAGCAGTGCAAAAAGTCACAGGTCCTATTCAGAGTGCATACAGATTAAATGTAAAAAGTTTGTAAAAATAGTTAAACTACAAAGTAAGTTATCTATTTAAAATGACATTATACTCAGGGCTTTGAATCAGATTTGTTTTCCAATTGGTTCGTTCCGAACAGAAACAGTATTTTACCGTTTCTGGTTCAACCCTAAAATTGACATCGGTTAGAACAAAAAACAAAGTTCCTGAACCTGTAAATAATGTTCCATGTCAGCTGTGGGACATATAAATAAGTAGGCTGATCATTAGGACATTAAACTTAAATTATTAGTCTACATAATTTTCCTCAAGTCTCTATATTCATCAAAAATTAATTAAGGCTACATTATGTAAGCGGCAAAACTGTAATTCTGACATGCCCATTTGTTTCAGCATTATGCATGAATTAAGACAAGGACAATTTCTGCCATGTCGTTTATTGGCAAACAACTTAAAAAAAATGTTTTTATTAGAAAAAGAATACTGTGGTTTGCTTTCTTTTTGAAACGCGTCTTTCCGTGTATGCACTTTTGAGTGCACTTAAACACGGCACACACACAGACGGAGGACGAATTCCAAACGGCGCTTCGGGAAGAAGATGCAGCATAAACAGTTGCTCCACATAAAGTAAAAATTGCGTAGGTTTTTAGTGCTTTATTCACCAAATGTATTTTAATGGAATACAGAATGAGACACAGTAGCGCAACTCTCTCTCAAGTTAATAAATCAAGAGTTCTGATCTTTGAAGGGCATAGGGAGAATCACGTTTGATTTTGACCGGACACATTCAACTGCATATGCGTCTGTGCATACAGAAAATTTTTCACTTTTGCGCCTTTTTGCGGTTAAATTGTTTAAAATCACTTAAGTGTTAAAAGTAAGCCTTTGATACACATGCAAATGATCAACTTTCACCATATTTAAATTTGCGTATTAATTTGCGAATCACATGCGAGCTGAACCGCGATCCGTTACACCACTAATTAGTATTAAAAAACAATCATCTTGAGATACTTGGTAGCCTACAATATTTCCCTCTTATGATTGAGCTTTAGAGACTTGGGCTTGAGTAGGCTACTTGCTGATGGCAAGCTTCTCATTTCTCTGATAACTCAACGACGACCGGAAGTAAACTTCACCAAGTCATATTGCACAGAAATCTTGTCAAAAAATGAAAAAGAAAATAACGGTATTAACCGGTTACTATTATTTTAAATAAACTATTCTGTCCCTGAACATATATATATTTTCCAAAGTTTCTGGTTTCGTTTCTGTTCCTTGCAAAACATCAAAAGTTTCTGGTTTTCGTTCCGTGAACCGGTTCAAAGCCTTGATTATAATACAAATAACGGAATAATTGGTAATGAAGTTTGTTTTAAATGTTTTAAAGGTCCAGTGCGGCAGGGGTGAGACTGCAAATTGCAACCAACAGACGCTACATAGTGGCTACGGGACAAACATGTCATCGTCTGAGACCACGTATGAATGAAAAGTGCACTATTGATTCATTGGACACACGTGCATTGACATGGTTATACTGAACTGTGCAAAATATAACCAGAAACATGTATCTGGAATGTAAATAGTGTCAAGTTAAATTTTTCATGTAGTCTAAAAACTGCACCCTAAAGTGCCACAGAGTCACATCAAACAGTGAAAAGCTGTAAATATGAGCCGCATGGATCAAAAACTTCACCTGTCGATTTATATGACATCTCCGCATGGACCGGAGGAAAGTGCTGAACCCGTCTGGGAATTTGACGTCAGAGGAGATGCACTTCGCCCACGGCCGTACCTTCTCATTCGTAAAATTTCCCCCAGGAACATAATTCTTCATTCAGCCTTAGCTCATAAATGGAGGCTGGGGGTGTTGGTTTTCTGGACTGAAGTGTTTTGTATATGCTCCAATAAGGTTAGAGATGACAGCTTCCAAGACCTGATAAATCACCTCAAGATCACCTCTCATCATTGCAATACAATCTATCCAACCTCACTTAGACAACTGTTAGACAAAATCCACAGATGAGTTTGTAGCACTGTTCACAAGCTTGTTGATATTACTATGTCGTAATTTGCAATAGGTTATTCGGGAGCACTTGCAATGTGTGATATAAGACAAATCTGTCTTTGTCCTTTAGAGAGTTTTGAATTCATCCTGTGAATCACACAGCAACTTTAAGACATTCCATAATGTCCTAAACAGGTGCTTTTACACAGGCTATTGAAGACTTGAAGTATTGGCTATAACATTTAAAGGGTCATGAAATACTAAAAAACATTTTCTGAGATGCTAACAGAGAAGACAATGTTAGCATCCATTAAGGGGGGGGGGGGGTCCTAAAGCAATTTCATGTACTGTGACGTATTACCACTGTTTATGAGTAAGATTCCTCATGCTAAATAGAGGCAAAGTTTTAAAACCAGTAGGATGTGTGACGGGGTATTTCTGTGCTGAATGCACTTCGCCAGAGTTCGTAAAAAGTTTCTGTTTTCTCTGAACATGAAAGATTCATTCGTAGCGATCTTGTTTATTTCTTTTAAGAGCAAATTCAGTGCATGAAGTACAATGGAAGTCCTTATATGGGCACTTTAACCAGAATA
Source organism: Paramisgurnus dabryanus (assembly GCF_030506205.2). NCBI lineage: Eukaryota > Metazoa > Chordata > Actinopteri > Cypriniformes > Cobitidae > Paramisgurnus > Paramisgurnus dabryanus. The sequence goes on along the minus strand of NC_133358.1, from coordinate 10,410,463 downwards.
GCGCACACACACCAACCAAGAGCTGACATAAAATCAGCGTCACCAAAGAAGTGTGTTGTTGTTTGTGAAGGAAATTAAAAGCTTGTTTATCATAAAAATCATAAAAATGCTGGCGCTGGCTGGCAACTTTTTTAAAAACACTGGCGCTTTATTTAAAAAAAAAAAAACACTACAAAATGAGACGCAGCAAATATTATACAGAAACCCATTTGAAAGGAATTTAAAATGAAGTCAAAAGTTTTTTTTTTTTTTGCTCAAGATATCACATAAATGGTTCTTGAAAAAGTTTACCAAGTGTTTTGAAGAATCAAAAGTATAACAAATTACTTTGTTGACAGACTATTGTTCAAAGTGTTTATCAAATGTTTACTATTAAAAAGTGATATTCACAAAATTTACATTTTACAAATATTATTTGCTTACTGTGGATTATTTGTACACAAAGTCCACCCTCCTTTTTCCTCAAGAAGAGTTTGATCACTCTTTTGTCCAGTTGTTTTTCTGACATAAGTTTTAATTCGTTGTAGGGTTGAGAATGTCTGTTCGACTGAAGTGGACACAGGAATAATCACCACCAAACATGTCAACACGTACAGCTGTCACATGATATTACACAAATCAAGGATTTCAACAGGATTTTTTCCTTAAAAATCATGGCATACATTACAGTCAGTTTTGTTTATATCATGGACAGATTGTATAGTGTTCCGTGACTCTGCATTAAGCTGCGCTGTATGCAATGTTTTTTTCCAGTATGTTTGAAAATGCTTCACTCTAAAAATGTCTGGGTTATTTTTTACCCATAATGGGTAAATATTGGACAGAACACCGCTGGGTTGAAATTGACCCAAGGTTGTTTTAACCCAACTGCTGGGTTATTATACCCCATGGTTGCATAACATCAACCCAACATTGGGTCATTTTAACCCAGCACAGGGTAATTTTTAACCCAGCATGTGTCCAATATTTACCCATTATGGGTCAAAAATAACCCATCCATTTTTAGAGTGTGGGTGTCAATCCAATAAAATGACACAGAAATGGTTACATCATTGTAAGCCTGCTAGATGGCCCCTGGCGCCTGCACTGTTCGTTCTGAAGGCCTAGGCAGATATCTGCTGGCTGAAATATGATTGGATAAATGCTTTATCATAACTATACACTATTGGAATCAGTGCAAAAAATCAGTGAAAAGCTATAAAATGAAGATAATAGAGTGTATTATAGGATTCATTTAATACACATTCATAGAAAAATATTAAGGGTGCACCGATATATCGGCCGATGATGCTTGCATTCTTCAAACCTTTTCAGGTATTTTCATGATAATAAACAATATGTATAATAATTATGTTTGACAAGTGTTGCTTTTTCACATGCATGTTATAAACGACTCAAACTAACAGTGATTTCAGATCGATAAGGACTTACTGATTAAAAGCCGTAGTACATTAAATAGCTGTGAATAATATCACCTGTGCTATTCAGAATAGTTATCGGCCACGCATTATTAGTGTATATCGGCATTTATCGGTGCACCCCTAAAAAATATATTGAAATAAATCAGTGATTCAGATAGTGTTTAGGCCAGCAGAGAGTGCTTTGCTGGCCCTGATGGCCCACCACTGATTTCAGACAAGTATTATAAGTAGGAATCACGATTAATCGTCCCAGCCCTACATAAAGGGTGACCAATAGTAATAATTAAAAAAGCCAAAATATCTAGATACATGGTTTCTGTTTGGACAGTGATAATATGCACATTACATGTGATAAAACATGAATAGCTCTTGGGAATGTTTAACTGTAGACAATGTAAACAAGCACTGTGAATAACTGAAATTCAGTATAATATAAAAAAGTTAAGTGATTCATTGTGCTCAGTTTTATTGAGCTAATTTTCATCACTCAGTACACAGAAACATGACGATTCACAAAAATCCTTCTACATCAGAACACACAGTATTTTCACACTTCAGAAAGTTTGGATGTAGTGTGGCTTACAGTTCTCTGGGTTTGACAGCTAAGGAACACAGCATGCGCATCTGCATGAACGTGTTCCTGCAGAATGCACGGACAATCACATAATGTTCTAGAAAACGGAAAAAAAGTCAATGTTGTTATATTATTATGGAACACATCAATCCCGCTAGCGTCAGAAAAAGAACAAGTCTTTCCGTATTGAGGGAACGTAATGGGGTGAGCCAGTTCGCTGAAAGCTCTATAAAAGTTGCCAAAAAAGATGCCAAAAAACTATAAGAACATTTGCACTGATTATACAATCAGAAAGGTTTAATTGCTCATGACTCTTACTCATTCTGCAGCTCTTATTTGTTATATCTGCCACTGAATTGCTTAGCCTAATTAAAGGGGCTATGTCACAAGATGTTTTAAAGATGTAAAATAAATCTTTGGTGTCCCTAGAGTACACATGTGAAATTTTAGCTCAAAATACCATATAGATAACTTTTTATAACATGTTAAAATTGACACTTTGTAGGTGCGAACAAAAATGTGGCGTTTTTGGTGTGTCCTTTAACTCTTTCACCGCCAGCGTTTTTAAAAATGGTTGCCAGCCAGCGCCAGCATTTTTCATGATTTTCACCAAAGTTTAATGCCTTCCAGAAAATGTTCTTCTTTAAATATATAAACATACAATATACCAAATGAAAGAACAGACCCTCTGCTTTCAAACAAAAAAAACTGTTCCATCCTACCTTTAGTGGTTCTTTTGTAATCAGCTTTTGAATATGGGTAGGTTTTTGCAAAAACACCATATTTTGAGCAAAAAGCAGAGATAATTCAATTTTTATGACGGACTTTTCATAGAGATCCCATTCAGAGCGATCTTTAAAACAGACACGGACATGCAGCAGCTTGCCATAGGGCAATACTTCCGGTTTTAAAAAGTTGCGGTATTGCGGAAAGACGGAAAATCTCGTCATTGGCGGGGAAGCGTTTTCTCTTAATTGACGAGATATCTCGTCAATGGCGGGGAAAGAGTTAAAATGCAAATGAGCAGATGAATGATCGCAATGATGGTGGTTTGTTGCAATTGAAACTCAATTGTGCTGTAAACTATTTTCTCTCTCTCTCTTTCTCTCTGCACTAAATAGCTGTGCCGTGGTTGGTTAGTGCAGATTAAGGGGCTGTTTTATTATAATATGATCTCCTTATTACATCATAAGGAGAGCCAAATTTCAATGACCTATTTTTCACGTGCTTGCGGAGATTGGTTTACTAAAACTAAGTTACTGGTTTGATCTTTTTTACATTTTCTAGGTTAATAAAAGCACTGAGAACCCAATCATAGCACTTAAACATGGAAAAAGTCAGATTTTTATGCCATGGCCCCTTTAAGGTAACGGGAACATTATTCTTCGCCCTATATCATGGGTCTTTAATGGGGGTCTGGGAAACTTTGAGGGGGCTCCAAATATTGAAAATAATATTTTGGAAAAATTAAATTAGGTTTCAAACAAAAAATCCATTAATAGGTTAATAATAAAAACTTAAAACGAAGATCATTACATTCCCACAATAAAATCTATTCATTGAATTAAAATGTTATGTAGTATACCAAAATTATTATTTTTATATCATACTAACATAACCATCATAACAAAGTATGTGTTATTAATAATAATACATCCAGTCTTAAATTGATGTAAATAAATTGGGGGTCCCTGCTTCTTCTCTCAATCCCTTAAGGGGTCCTTGGTCTGAAAAAGGTTAAAGACCATTGCACTGTACCTTTCAAACCAAATCATAAAAAAATTCACTTTAGTTTCTTAAATGGGTCATTCTAAAGAAAAGGTGGAATTCGGGTGATGGAAATCTGCTTAAATGAACTTCTTTCAACATACCCAAAACTTCTTTAATAGCATTAATTAACTTGTCAAATCTATGAATCCGCAATACGGGGAGCTTAATCTATTTTTAACTTTTTAATACATTTTAATAAAGCATCCATGAGTCATTTATTTGTCATTGGTGTTACCTGTGATTTAAACAACATTAATGTTGATACTATTTTTTTTCTCATTCCAGCTTGTGTACTTAGTTAAAGGTTGAGTAGAGGAATGATAACAGCAAGAAAAGTAATTGATTATTAATATTTGTTTATTTAAATTCTTCATCTTTACCCAGCATTGTATGAAATTATTTGATTCTCAGTTTGACGTTTTTCTTTAAAATATTCATAAATATTCAACCAAAAAGGCTTTGATGCAAAGACGGAAATATCAACAATGTCTTACATCCCATCAACAACAAAATATTACTTGAAAGTACAAGAAAATACATTCATAACACCAAAACTTGATTTAACACCAATGACACAATGTAACACCAATGACAAAATTTGAATATAATAATAGATAATGAATATGATAAAACTTATAAACTTTCATAACATTTTATGTTGGTCAGCTAAAGGAATAGTGCTTAGGAAGTACTCATTAAGTAACACCAATGTGGGTAACACCAATGACGGTAACACCAATGACAATTTACAGATAAAAACTAATATTTTAACAAAATGGCTGCCATGTGCTATTTCATTAGAGATGTAACAATCACATACTGACAGTATTCAGTATAATGTATTTTTATGTAAAGATCTTAACACTCCCAGATATAAAAAAAGAGTAACACTAATGACATCCAAAAAATCTTATCTCAAAATTCTTAGATATATCATGATATTTTAGACAAATAAGGTAAGACATCTCACAAACCTATTATCCTTCCTCCACTGCACTTCTTTCACTGACCTCTTGACCCATGAAAAACTTCAAAGAGCTGATGCATTGTTTCAAAATAAAAGTGCTTTGGGTAGGGTTACACCAATGACATAAATTTGGTGGACAAATATTTATTTGATATTATTCATATTAATAGTGTATTTTTACCATTTCAGTGTTGTAGTAAATTCATACAGGGTTAAAGGTAAATGTAAATTAGATTTTTTTTATAAAAAATATGGTTTTAAATAATAACTACACAGTTCAACTTCCATGTATGATCAAAGGGACAGGGCAATTTTTTAAGTTTAAAAAAAGGAAGAAAGAAAATGAAATAAAAAAAACTCTCTCATTATTTTAAGAACATTCTATATTTATTAAATATATATATCATTATGGGATTATTGGGTCAAATTAAATGATTGAGGAGTTCGCAAAAGCAAGGGACAAGCATTTCCACCTTTTTTTGTAGAATGACCCAAATCTGCAGTGGACATCACAGAAAGGCTAACAAGAAGCTTCTGCCAAATGCCTTTCAATTAAATAAAGTGGAAGTGCTTCACAAACTGTTCAACACGGCAGTTAATGAGGCAGATTCTTGCAGTCGACAGCACAAAAACATCCAGCGAGCTTCTATGTGTTTCAAACTGTTGGACAGTGTTGTCATAAGCACACTATTTTCATTTCATGGTCATTAGTTAATTTGGTGCTTAGGTAACCTAATAAACCTTTTGCTGGATAAACCTTTGTTTTCGTAAAAGCCATTTTGGACTTATTCAACTCCAGTGTGTGCACTCCTGACATCATTACATAATACTCGCTTGCTATCTACCCCGGCTAATGGCCAATTTTGTGCCTTTGTTGTGTGAATCTCCTTTTTTGGTGAACTTTAAATGGGAAAGGAAATCAAATAGGGTGTTGTGGGAATAAAGAGCAAATCAAGCACAGAACTGAACAGTCATGCTCTGTTGTATCTGCTGCAAGATGCTTCATCACTACAGTCATTGAAAAATGGGAAACGGGCCATGTGTGCAGCTGTTGGAAAACGTGGAATAGACAGTCTGGTGTTATGTAAATTGCTTGGGAAGATTACAGGCCTCAAGTGTGCGTTGTGGTGTTAGATGCTTGCGCATTTATGGGTCAGGAACGCAGAATGGAAAAAGGTGTTTGTTGTGGTTTCTCCCCCCGCTTCGCTGAGACATTCTTCACAATCATCCTTGATTTGGCTCGGATGGAGACAACAATCGGCCAAACAACGAAATGGTAAACAACAGTTGGCTGCCATCAAAAGGCCGGGATGATTATCTCGAGTATCACTCCAGATTTGTTTTGTGGTTGTGGAAATTTGTTCGAGCTCCTCATTTAAAGTGAATCTGTGGTGCGCACAGGGAAGATTAAAATGGACGAGGTTCTTTAACAGCTGCCACTGCTGTGTTTGGGGAAAAATACGGCTACGCTACATGTTGAAGCGGAAGTAAACAGATTCGTTGCACGCGTAGACTCACGGGCCATGACAAACCCATTAGCAGCCTTTTCCTGCCAGTGTTTGCTTTTTAGTCACTGAAGGGACAAAGCATAGATCATTAGCAGGGGGTTGGTCGCTGTTGTAGACGTAAGTGGCATGTATTTGTGTGTTTACGGAGTCAAAAACCGCAACTAAATTCACTGTTAGTAAAACCACCTGTCGAGTCCATAAGGGTCTGACATTTGAAGCATTATTACTGTAATCCCACCAAAACAGCGGGAATCAAGTCGCTGTGCGAAAAATGACTGCATACTTCCTGACAACAAGCAATGTTCTGGATATAACCTTTATAAAATGTTGACTTGCCATTCAAGGAAAAAAACGGCCCAAAGATAGCTTGTTTTACATGTGCGGACGATTAAATCGAAAGACAATAGAAAACGTCTCTCTGGGACTTTCACACAGAGAATAAAAGAGCATGGGCTGACTTTAATGACAAATAGTTTACAAGAAACATCTAAATCAATCATTCGTTCTAAACAATTGAGTCACAAAAGGAGGAAGTACAAACATTTTTAGTGTTAAAGATGAACATGAAAAGTGTCTGGGAACAACTGCTGGGACAATGTTGGACAGACTGTAAGGTAGAAGAGAAGTTCAAGTGTAAATATGCAGCCCAGTTATATAGTCGTGTATTTTTTTTAATTCTTTTTTCGTGATATTATCACAAATTTCCGAGTTTTTTCGTGATCGTATAACGAATTCCTGTTTTCGTGTGATTATCACGTATTGGTTACTCAACTGTTTTGTCCTATTTTCTTACCATTGTCGCTTCGGTTTAGGGTTAGATTTACATAAAATGACATACCTACCCAAACCCAACTCTAACCCCAACGTAAGGCGACATAAAAAAATGAATCAGAAAAAATAGCATAAACCAATGTTTAAAGTGACGTTCTAATGCAAGCACCAAATCTAACCCTAAACCGAAGCGACAATGGTTTAAAAAAAGGAAAAAGCAGTTGAGTAACCAATACGTGATAATAACACAAAAACAGGAATTCGTTATACGATTACGAAAAAACACGGAAATTCGTGATATCACAAAAAAGAATCAAAAAAATATGTGACTATATCAAGAAATCTTGTAAGACTGGGTAGAAATATGTAACGTAGTTTACACGGCCAATAAAAAATCCATTAGCAGTAACTCTTATGTTATTTGTTTCTAGAGGAGATATACTTGAAGAAACATTACATAGCTATTTTTATACAACAACACTTCATTTAAGTCAATATTTATTTTTATTACACGCCTCTTTGGAATGCTTGATTCTGATTGGCCAGTTGCGACATTTGCAAGTTTGTTATTCCCAGATAACAACCGCTCAAAACTAATAAAACATGGTAAACCAAAAGTGGCAAATCATTTTGACAGGTACAGTTTAATATTACACTATATATATATATATATATATATATATATATATATATATACACATGTGTCATGAACATGAAGGAGATGACTGTCATTAAGTGTCATTCATTAAATTATGTCATTTTTAATGCAAAGATGACCTTGTTTGAGATGTCTTTTTCATGACACCTTGACATTACCAAGACAACATAACTGACCACTTTTTACCAGTGATACTCACTAAAAACAGTTGGGTTAAAAATAACCCAATAAATAACCCAATGGTGGGTTACTATAGCACCGACCCATTGTTGGGTTATTTTAACCCAATGCATTGGGTAGAAAGTTTTACCCAATTAGTTGGGTTATGAAATAACCAATTTGTTGGGTTATTTTTGCAATGCTGTTTTAACCCCATTATTATTATTATTATTATTATTTATTACTATTATTTGCTTTATAAATAAATAATTCAAAACTTACAAATACATTTATAATGCTTTAATTTCATTTAGTCATTTGCACCTGCATTTAAATGTATAAATACATACATGTATAGAAGCATAAATACATACACACATACATACATACATACATACATACATAAATAAACAAAAACATAAGAACAAAACAAATCTACTCAATCTTATCCAACTAAAAACTGCTTAAAAGCATAGTTCACACATTTTGTCATCATTTTCTCCCTCTCATGTTGTTATAAACCTGTATATAAGTCTTTACTTTGATAACCACAAAGGTATATTTCAAAGAATGTTTAAAAAATAAAACCGATCATGAGCCCCATTCATTTTCATAGTATTCTTTTTTCCTACTATGACAGTCAATGGGGCTCATGATCTGTTTGGTTTCAAACATTACTCAAAATATCTTCCTTTGTGGTCATCAGAACAAAAAAATGTGTACAGGTTTGTAACGACAGGAGAGGAAGAAAATTATGACAATTTTCATTTTTGGGGGAACTGTCCCTTTAAGCAGGTGACAGTGTGTTCAGGAAACATCACATGGTACAAAATGTATTGTGTGTTACAGAAACTACTTAACAGTAGTGAAAGGCTTGGGATACTCTGTATAAAATGTAAAAAAAAATATTAAAGCACATGTCAACTGCTGGTCTTGCTCCAGGGCCATGCCTCCCCACGATAACAAAGGCTTGTGATTAGTCAAATTCATCCCATAGCAGAACATGGGGTCTTCGTCATACCTCCTCCTCCAAATACTGAATTATGTTTGTTTTCTGACCTGAAGACAGAATTTTCACAATGTAAATATGCACACATAAACAGGATAAAAAAAACTAAGTGTCATAAATTATACTTACAGGTTGCAAATTAATAAATGTTTGCTTTGCCTCTTGGTACTGTAGGAAGGCTGAATCATCTTGCTGGCCATTTTGTAAGGTTTTTAATGCAACATCTCCAAGAATGTCTACATTTAAAGAAAATAATAATTAATTAAATCTCAAAGCAAACACATCTGGCACGCTGAATAAATACTCTACTTTGACAGTAGATGGCGCTGAATTGCAAATTCAACCGTTACCGGGGTTACAGTATACAGTAGTAGACGTGCAGCGCTTTATCAGGGATTATACTGAAGTAAGACGACAATAAAATGCCATCGAGTCATTTCTTAAGACATTTACATTCAGAATCACATTTATATTACAGCTCTGTGTCTATAACACAGACCGGCTAAAAAAATATTTGGAGCAAAAAACAGCCGGTTGCATCCCTTACAAAAGTTAAAAAACGGTTTTTACTACACTTTAAACAAAACAACATTGTCTGTTACAGAAAGCATGGTTAAAGCAATATGACAATCAATACGCCGTTATACTACTAAAAAAGAAATGATTCATTTTCGTAAGGGCTCATGCTGTTGGTGCTGTTTAGTATTAAAATAAATTGCAATGTCTCTCTACGTTTATGATTGCTTAAAAACGCGTTTGGCATCGATAACAGTTAATGAATGGAACAGGTGTAACGGACAAAAACTAGACAACAGCGTTTTTGTACACTTATTTAAACGTGGCTGATAGTTTACGGTGTGTTAGAGCTTAAAGACACTTTGTAGCAAAATAAAACATTACACAGAGATATATATTTTAAAACGTACCTCTCGTGTCTGTCCGCACTCAGCAGTGGCACCGGTCAACCGTTGAAATTCAAAATGCGTGACGTGAGCGCGATTTTAACCCAACTCTCTGGGTTGTTATGGAAATAACCCAATACAAGCTAGGAATAACCCAACAGAACAACCCAATACGTTTAACCCACCTATTGGGTAAAACAAATAACCCAACGGTTTTTAGAGTGTACAAATTGAATTTGTCATTAAAATGTCATTAAGTGTTAATACTCTGTCATATAGTTTTATAACAGCATCATGGATATTTTTCTTGACCTCAACTACAGTGGTACAAATATAATTGTCATTAAAATGTCATTAAGTGTTAATACTCTGTCATATAGTTTTATAACAGCATCATAACTATTTTTCTTGACCTCAACTACAGTGGTACAAATATAATTGTCATTAAAATGTCATTAAGTGTTAATACTCTCTCAAATAGTTTTATAACAGCGTCATGAATATTTTTCTTGACCTCAACTACAGTGTTAAAAATATAATTTGTCATTAAAATGTCATTAAGTGTTAATACTCTGTCAAATAGTTTTAAACAGCGTTAAAAACTTTTTTTCTTGACCTCAACTACAATGGTACAAATATAATTTGTCATTAAAAGGTAATTAAGGGTTAATACTGTCAAATTGTTTTATAACAATGCCAAAAATATTTTTCTTGACCTCAACTACAGTGGTACAAATATAATTTGACATTTAAATATCATTAAGTGTTAATACTCTCTCAAATAGTTTTATAACAGCGTCATGAATATTTTTCTTGATCTCAACTACAGTGGTACAAATATAATTTGTCATTTAAATATCATTAAGTGTTAATACTCTGTCATATAGTTTTATAACAGCATCATAAATATTTTTCTTGACCTCAACTACAGTGGTACAAATATAATTTGTAATTAAAATGCCATTAAGTGTTAATACTCTCTCAAATAGTTTTATAACAGCATCATAAATATTTTTCTTGACCTCAACTACAGTGGTACAAATATAATTTGTCATTCAAATGTCATTAAGTGTTAATACTCTGTCAAATAGTTTTAAACAGCGTTAAAAACTTTTTTTCTTGACCTCAACTACAATGGTACAAATATAATTTGTCATTAAAAGGTAATTAAGGGTTAATACTCTGTCAAATTGTTTTATAACAATGCCAAAAATATTTTTCTTGACCTCAACTACAGTGGTACAAATATAATTTGACATTTAAATATCATTAAGTGTTAATACTCTCTCAAATAGTTTTATAACAGCGTCATGAATATTTTTCTTGATCTCAACTACAGTGTGTCACGGTGCGAATACACCGAATAAGGAAAAACTAAAGGAGAACCCAAACGCAGACGATATACAAAAATAAACTATGATTTTATTAATACAAAACAGAAACACCCACGTGGGGGTAAAACAGAGAATAACTAAACACTGGGATAAACACAAGCCAAAACACAGGAACTGGTAACAGAGAACACGGAATACATGAAAACTCTGAAACTACAACAATATCCACAACGCACGCGCACACGACAGAGAACACGAGGGCATTATAAAGACACCACATCAATGGGGAACAGGTGAACATAATTAATCACTTAAGACACGAGTACATAAGGGAGTAGGGTAAAAGTGACAAGACACTGGGAACACGTGTCACACATACATGATGTGAAAACACACGTGTTCCCACATAAACACAATGCTGCCCTGACCTTGCCCTCAGAACATAGACCTGAACCTATACTAAGGTCTGGCAAGATCACGACAGCAACAAGACACCGGGAACATGTGGAAGCCACACACACAATGTGATTCCACATGTCCCCACACAGAACATAATACTGTCACGGTCCTGTCAGATGCACTCAGACCTACATCTAGCACAGATGTCTGACAAGACCGTGACACAGTGGTACAAATATAATTTGTCATTTAAATATCATTAAGTGTTAATACTCTGTCATATAGTTTTATAACAGCATCATAAATATTTTTCTTGACCTCAACTACAGTGGTACAAATATAATTTGTAATTAAAATGCCATTAAGTGTTAATACTCTCTCAAATAGTTTTATAACAGCATCATAAATATTTTTCTTGACCTCAACTACAGTGGTACAAATATAATTTGTCATTCAAATGTCATTAAGTGTTAATACTCTCTCAAATAGTTTTATAACAGCGTCATGAATATTTTTCTTGATCTCAACTACAGTGGTACAAATATAATTTGTCATTAAAATGTCATTAAGTGTTAATACTCTCTCAAATAGTTTTATAACAGCGTCATGAATATTTTTCTTGATCTCAACTACAGTGGTACAAATATAATTTGTCATTTAAATATCATTAAGTGTTAATACTCTGTCATATAGTTTTATAACAGCATCATAAATATTTTTCTTGACCTCAACTACAGTGGTAAAAATATAATTAGTCATTAAGTGTTAAAACTCTGTCAAATAGTTTTATAACAGCATAATAAATATTTTTCTTGACCTCAACTACAGTGGTACAAATATAATTTGTAAATTAAATGTCATTAAGTGTTCAGTTTATAATGTTTCCTCCATGTGTTTAACAAATAAAATCAACCATTCAAGAATAATGATAATTAAAATATTTTACTGCATTTGGAGACTGATTCATTTTAAATTAAATGAAAACAGCAAAATATTCGCTTAGAGAACCTTTAAATGTTGTGATATTTTTTTCTTCCATGTCAGAAAATTTCAGAACCAGTTCTGTTAGTTTTGTATGTAATGTGCACATACGTAAAGTTGAGTATAATCTTTTGACATGTCCTTTGCACTTTGTTAAGGTATTTAAAATTATTTGACATAGTATTAACAGTAAATGCCATTTTAATGACAGTTTAATGTAATGTTAACCCATAAAGCTAGTTAGTTTCTTAAATTTGATAATTATTCGGCTATTTCATGTTAATGACAGATTTCTGACAGGTTATGATGTACTGGTTTATGTCAAGTTGTTATAACAAAGACAAATAAACAATGTCAACTTTGCTTTAAAAATGACATACAGTAATTGAACAAATGGCACTTAATGACAGTTGTCATAAATGTGCATAAAATCTCCTTCATGTTCATGACTCAAGTCATGTCTTGATTATGAAGGTATCATGTCAGTCTTATGAACACCCAAGTAAAGTGTTAACATGTCTTTTATACATTAACAAATTATTAAACCAAATAGCGTGTTTGTGACATTTGATCGTCTTGTCTTATCTTAAAACTGAAAGTAAATGGGTCTTCATCGCTGAAGGTCTGTATTCGCTAAAAATGAGCAAATAAAATATTTCAAATCAATATTTATTGTTCCTTACCTTAATTATGAGGTAAATAGCCATGTTATAAGTGGGATAATGTATAAGCACCCATTGGTTTTCGTGAAATAAACCCCTTCAGTGTGATACAACATTGTCGCTGTGATAACAATCGACTACCTATATATTAACCTTTACAAAATCTATATAATATGCTTTTTAGTGCCATAGTCTACTTTTATAACGCTTGTTTATTGGAGCTTGACAAATGATGTCACTGTATGAAGCTGCATCTTCAAACATTACCCTTTGTGTTTTACAAGCAGACAATTTTGGGACGATGAGGACTGGTAAATAATGACAGAATTGTAATTTTGGGGAACTGGATGCATTCCCCATGTACAAGAACAAAACATCTCAGTCCCACCATTGTAACTCGTGCATAAAAGCAGCTACTAAAGAGAGTGAGTATTTTGCACATCAGCAACAGCATATTCTTTACAAACCTGGCACAGCTATCCTTCCTGATGTTGGGTGGTCCATTTCCAAAATAAGGCCATTGTGTGCAACCTGGGAATGGAGACAAAAGAACGTGAGCCAGTGATAATTATTCATGCTAGCTTTCTTTTCTTTACCCGACGAGCGGTGAAACAGACAAACTGAAGCTACTACCTCGCTGTCTTCTTTCACGGACCACACAAAATTTGAAAGTTGACTTTTTCAACTTGACGTGACAGCTTTGAACGTACTCAACAAAAACAGGGTTAAACTCACAGAAACGACAGCTCGGGATTTACGAAGACCAGCCAATTGTGTCATTACATGGCTTACATGCTGAAACTGATGTCTTACGTCAATTGTGGTTTTTTGTTTATTTTTTCCTTTTCAGTGTCCGTCTTTCTCAACTTGTCGTTACCCCATAATCCTCCTATAACAAACTTTCATTGTTCCAAACCATTATGAGCGTCTTTCATCCATGAAACACAAAGCCTGATCTTTTCTTTAGAATGGAAGTAAATGGGGAGAGACGCTGAACTTTTAAATGGCTGAAAAAGTACAGTGTAAGTATAAAATAGTCCAACAGACCGAAACATTAATGTGGTATTTAAACACTTTCCACTGAACGTGTTGTCCTTTGCTGCACAGCTGTCAAATCTAATATGGTTTCTTCAGACATTTGCATCAGGTTTGACATCAGTTGCGATCGACTCTCGTCATGTCTCGCAACCAAATCCCACTCGTGCCAAACCTAACATGTCTGAAGTGATGTTTGATTGGAAAGTAGGAGCTGTAGTGCTGTGGCCTGTGCACAAGCTCCAGACATAAGAGCTGTTGATTCATGGGGACCCGTGTTCGAGTCTGACCCGGGTCATGTCCTGATACTACACCCTTTCTTTCACCCTTTACTTTTTAACAATATATATATATATATATATATATATATATATATATATATATATATATATATATATATATATATATATATATATATATATTTCACAATCTGCTCAGTTACTGGGATTTTCACGCACAACCATTTCTAGGGTTTACAAAGAATGGTGTGAAAAGGGAAAAACATCCAGTATGCGGCAGTCCTGTGGGCGAAAATGCCTTGTTGATGCTAGAGGTCAGAGGAGAATGGGCCGACTGATTCAAGCTAATAGAAGAACAACTTTGACTGAAATAACCACTCATTACAACCGAGGTATGCAGCAAAGCATTTGTGAAGCCACAACACGCACAACCTTGAGGCGGATGGGCTACAACAGCAGAAGACCCCACCGGGTACCACTCATTTCCACTACAAATAGGAAAAAGAGGCTACAATTTGCACAAGCTTAACAAAATTGGACCGTTGAAGACTGTAAAAATGTCTGGTCTGATGAGTCTCGATTTCTGTTGAGACATTCAGATGGTAGAGTCAGAATTTGGTGTAAACAGAATGAGAACATGGATCCATCATGCCTTGTTACCACTGTGCAGGCTGGTGGTGGTGGTGTAATGGTGCGGGGGGTGTTTTCTTGGCACACTTTAGGCCCCCTTAGTGCCAACTGGGCATCATTTACATGCCATGGCCTACCTGAGCATTGTTTCTGACCATGTCCATCCCTTTATGACCACCATGTACCCATCCTCTGATGGCTACTTTCAGCAGGATAATGCACCATGTCACAAAGCTTGAATCATTTCAAATTGGTTTCTTGAACATGACAATGAGTTCACAGTAGTAAAATGGCCCCCAGTCACCAGATCTCAACCCAGTAGAGCATCTTTGGGATGTGGTGGAACGGGAGCTTCGTGCCCTGGATGTGCATCCCACAAATCTACATCAACTGCAAGATGCTATCCTATCAATATGAGCCAACATTTCTAAATGCTTTCAGCACCTTGTTGAATTAATCCCATGTAGAATTAAAGGAATAGTCTACTCATTTTCAATATTAAAATATGTTATTACCTTAACTAAGAAGAGTTGATACATCCCTCTATCATCTTTGTGCGTGCACGTAAGCGCTGGAGCGCGCTGTGACATTTCGATAGCATTTAGCTTAGCCCCATTCATTCAATGGTATCAAACAGAGATAAAGTTAGAAGTGACCAAACACATCAACGTTTTTCCTATTTAAGACGAGTAGTTATACGAGCAAGTTTGGTGGTACAAAATAAAACGTAGCGCTTTTCTAAGCGAATTTAAAAGAGGAACTATATTGTATGGCGTAATAGCACTTTTGTGAGTACTTCGTCTCGCCTGAAAAGTCAGCTCCCCATCTCCCTCTCATAATGGGAGAGGAAGGGTGTTACTGCGCCGAGTCGAAGTACTCCCATAAGTGCTATTACGCCATACAATATAGTTCCTCTTTTAAATCCACTTAGAAAAGCGCTACGTTTTATTTTGTACCACCAAACTTGCTCGTATAACTACTCGTCTTAAATAGGAAAAACGTTGAACTTTATCTCTGTTTGATACCATTGACTGAATGGGGCTAAGCTAAATTCTATCCAAGTGTCGCAGCGCGCTCCAGCGCTTACGTGCACGCACACAGATGACACAGGGATGTATCAACAATTCTTAGTTAAGGTAATAACATAGTTTAATATTGAAAATGAGTAGACTATTCCTTTAAGGCAGTTCTGAAGGTGAAATGGGGTCAAACACAGTATTAGTATGGTGTCCTAATAATCCTTTAGGTGAATGTATGTACATGTGTATGAAAGTGCGTTGGTGTATAGATATATGTATCTGACGTACATCTTAGTGAATGGTTTATGTTTATCTGATAAAAAAAACAATGAACTGAACTGAACCTATTGTTTTATTTTTGGAGCTGTATAAAAAATGTATTATATGGAAAGTATGGACATTTTTAAATATTCTTCCTGTGATTCACAATGGAAATTAAGCCATACATGTTTAAAACAGCATGAGGATGAGTAAATGATGTTAGAAGTATTTTTAAGTGTATAAAAATAGACTATGTGCCTGAGCACACTGTTTCTTTGCTGTTCCCTTTTCATTTTGAGATCCAAATGTCCAGCACTGGTCCCACCAGAATCCAAAGCCACGCTATGCAGTCTGTCAAAGTGCATTAGTGTCATTAGTGCTATAGGTTTGCATGTCAGTAAGCGGAAGCCAGACAGTTATATAAGATGATGTCCAGAACACCAGATTGGTGGGGTGGATGACACCCTTGTCCTCTGCCTCTCTCTCTTTATCCCCTAAATACTCTGTGTACTTTAAGATCCTTCTGGGGCAAGTTTAAGAATACTAAAGATAGGAGCTACACAATGACTCTGGACTCTCTTAGTCAGGGGTGGAGTGGGACCAAAAAATCTATCGGGAAATTTCATAGACCACCAGCTCTTGGTGGTCAAAAAAAAACAGCCAAGAGTCCAATTATTCGACTTTTCTCAACTGTTCCCATTTAACAGCTCTTGATACGAATCCACACATGAAGAATTGTCACCCCAAATTCTGCCATCCAAGACAAAATTCACACATGCTAAAACAAAGCCGAATCATTACGCTCTTGGCCATGTAATTTTGAGTGTGCGCCCAGTGGCTATACATGTGTCTACCTCATTCAATGTGTGCATCATCCAACACATCCGCTGTTTGTACGGCAACCCTTTGAAATGCAAATTAGCCAAATGAGAATGAAGAAGTGCGGTAGATGAACTGCAACAGAGCTATTTTGTAGGGTGCTTGAATAATGACTGGCAAGAGCTGGAAACAGATGAAAATGCTAATAGAAGGCAGATAATAAGGGAGAGCAAAGAGTCAAAACAAGAGAGCATGAGAGATAATGATGATGTGTTTTCCAGGGAAAACCTTAGTAATGGATCCCACTGGCTAGCAAATCATTCCTTACAAGGAAGAAAAACAGAGGGGTTCTCCATGCACAGTCCCTGATGATGCCGACACTTTGACCAATGTCAGAATCAAGCCAAAGAGCCCACCAACAAGGTTAAATCAGCAGCAATAAGACATCAGTAAATATAGAAGAACAGGTCAGTACAGTACAAACCAAGAGAATTATCAGGGCTTGTGTCACAATCCACCTATTTTTATGCACATTTTGGAGTATTGCATAAAAAACGCTGGATGGAAATGCCAAGATGCACATAAATTCTAAAAATGCACATAAAAAAAACATACACGTAAACTACAATGGAAACACTTTTTTAATTTAATGTTGCCCCAAATTTATTTTTATATAATTTAAGATATGCACCAAAAAGTCATCAACGGCAAACCTGGACTAACCAGCTTAAAGTATAAAGTACTCTGATGAATCCCAGTCTCTAAAATTCTGTAAAAATAATTAAAAAATATTTAAAACATAAATATATTTGAATGTAATATGTAATATTACTTGATATTAATATTAATATATATTAAAGTGCACTTATTTAATTACTAAAAAAAATATTTTGTAAATTTGGTATAATACAATGTGTTCGCGTGGTTTATGGTTGAAAAAAAAACACATTATTTTCCACATACCATACATTTTTGAAGCTCCATATTTCACTCTTTTTCTGAAACGCACAGATTTTGTACAAAACTGATCGATCTGAAAAGCGCTGTGTCCCTGATTGGCCAGCTAATCTGTACATTGTGATTGGCCTGAATTAGAGGTCTTCACGGGTCCACTTAGATCCGAAAACCCGAGGTCCGACCCGAGACCCGATCGGGTTCGGGTCTAAAAGTTTCACATGTGCCTCGGACACGGGTCGGGTACAATAATAGCGGCATCGGGTCTCGGGTAATTTAAAAATGAATGTGTTTTTTCTGAACGGACCCGAGAAGACCCGAACTCTCTCGCCTGTGTGCGTCAATGTCCTTTTCAAACCTCTCATCTGTTTGCCAAGAGCGCTTGCGACATTGTGTGGTTGTCGGAAGGTTCATTTTCGTTGAGACAAACATGTCAGTCAATTATAAATGTACATTTTAGCGGTTACGTTGGTGTCGTCGTCAGATAACAAAGTAAAACTAATGGAGCAGCTCGCCAAATTGGTTGCAAGGTCACCGGAGTTTCTTTCTGTCTGACTGCTGCGCGTGGGTCTGCAGAATGCACACACGTCAGTGCCGTTTACATTCGGTTCCAGTCGGGTTAAAAAAAAATTTCACTAGTTCGGGTCGGACTCGGGTCTAATTTTCCCGGGTTTGTCTCGGGTCGGGTCTTTCTTTAAATAATTTTTATTCATGCACGTCGGGTTCGGGTATGAAGTGATTCGGGTCATTTCGGGTCGGGTACATTTCTTTGGACCCGAGAAGACCTCTAGCCTGAATACCTCTGACGTCAGCAGGAAATGTGACGCTCCTTACCATGTTTGAAAAATTCACTCACAGTGCAATGCTAACAGAAGTCAACTTACAGACTGAGTCCGAAGCGGGAGGAATTATGATAATGTCGGTCTTGTCTACAACAGTAAACAGTTGCCTACAATCTGCGTGTTTGTTGCATATTGTTAACTTAACATGTACTAATACACACTAACACACCAAAGAAATGTAAAATCGTGAATTGGACCATTGGTGCTCTTTAATATGACTTACTCGACTGGCAACTCAAACAGCAGGAATGCACAGATAACAGGTGTATAGTCTTTCGTCTGTTTGCTCTGAGTTGATTATACATAAAAATGGTTAAATACAGTAGCTTTATGCTTTTCTTACTGATATTTAGCACCAGTTTATTTGGAAGTGACGATTGTACTCTCTTTAGCTTACTGGATGCTTTATTTGCAAATGCGACATTCAAATTATGCGCATACGTTTAATAAGCAACTTTGGATGCAAACAAGATATGAAAGGGTTAATTTTGCAATAATGGTTGGCTTAGTGTTTTTTTAAAACATATAACATAGCACAAAGCACATAATAAATTCATGGGCTTAAAACCTACAGTGCCCCTGAATTGCTCAGTCGTAGTGCATTGTATTGGCAGTGCAAAAAAGGGCTTTGATGGGTTCGAACCCAGGGAATATGTATAACTTTGCATGTCGCATGTAAATGTACAAAACAATTAGTCTTAGAACAAAAAATATAATTGAAACAATATTAGGGGGGGTGTGCACTAGTGATGCGCAGGTCGCCGTTTTTTCCAACCCGTGGGTCCCGCTTTTATGAGTATTTGCCCCCCCCAACACTGTATCTATTTTTTACAACGTCCAATGCCCGCAACCATTAAAATAGAAATACTAGGCATTTGTAATGTAAATAAATAGAGGATTTATTTCAGCCTAAAAGTGCTTGGAAACCAACCCAGTCTCACCCCATGTCGTCAATATTTGACGACACTTGACCATTCGTCATATGTTGACGCGAAGGGTATACCTTTCGCGTCATTTTTTGACGAACTGGGGACTTCAATACTATTACGTCCGTTGCATTCTCTTTCCTATTTTCTTACCATTTCCGCGTCGGTTTAGGGTTAGATTTACATAATGACATCCCTACCCAAACCTAACTCTAACCCCAACGCCAGGTGACAACTGTTTCATTTCGCGTACCTAACTCTCTAACCCCAACGCCAGGTGACAACTGTTTAATTTCGCGTAGACTGTTTAATTTCGCGTAATCTAACCCTAAACCGACGCGAAAATGGTAAGAAAATAGGAAAGAGAATGCAACGGACGTAATAGTATTGAAGTCCCCAGTTCGTCAAAAAATGACGCGAAAGGTATACCCTTCGCGTCAATATATGACGAATGGTCAAGTGTCGTCAAATATTGACGACATGGGGTGAGACTGTGTTATGGAAACAGCCATTAGATTTCATCGCCCTGTAAACTGGCAACAACATATGCCAAAGAACCATAGAAACCAGCATGGTCATATTAATATAGAGATTTACAAAGCAGCGTTTCTATTATCTATTCACCAATTCCCTACATTAATTTCTCCGGCAGATCGTCTTTCATCTTTTATTTCTCCGTTTGTTTTGTTGTTGTGGCTGGCAGCGGGAGCTACTTGGCGCTTCCGTGACGTGATGCCAAAGGTTTGGGGATATCAAGTTACGTTGCGCAAGTTACATTGCGGAAGTTAAGTTGCCACGTAGGCCTACGTAATTTAACCTTATCAAAGAACGTAATAAAATATAAAAATATATATTCCCAAATATTTAATATATGTGCTACAGGGAATTAGAAACAACATACCTGTTTTTTATTTAGTTTTTTCAGCCGACTGCCGGCTTTCTTCAGCTGAGCGCATTGGTTGCTTTGATACTTCTGCTTTGTTTATCAGTCTTTGTAGGATACGCCAGTTGTTGGTGGTGATATTTGTCCAACCCCTCCTCCACTGTAATTGGATGGCTGTGTGAGAACTGACATTGACGAGCTGAGTTTTTCACCCAAAGTTTAATATTTTTCAACTCTTGGCACACAGCGCTGAGCATGGAAAAAATCGCTGAGCGGCGGCTTTCAGCACAAATAAAAACACCAGCTGCTGGCTTTTTTGATAAATGCCGCGCTTCCATTGGAAACAATTGAAAGCATATGCAGGCCATCGGCATAAAAGCTTTGGTTACCAGCGCAATTGGTAATTGTTTCAACACACATACTGATGAAATGTATACCTGGTAATGCACTGTATTATATTTTTATTTCAGTGGGTTAACCTCACAAAGCCAGACCTTCATACTGAATGGCCAAGGACCTCCCTAGAGGCCATATTAGTGACACGTAAAGCAACCAATCACATTTCGCTTTGGGGCAAAGAAATGTCTGCACAATAACAGAAATCATTCATTCACAAACGGCAGGTTCTAAATTAAGTGATTTTACATTTATATATTTTGAAAGATATTTATAATCCATAAGTTTTACCAGGGTATAGTACTACTTTTTTCAAATATAGTACCTTAAAAATGAAGTATCATGTAAACTGGCAAGATTGAAGGGTTGGCGGTTTCAAGCAGCTCCAGCAACATCTGATTCCAACGTGTGAACGTGTTAATGGTTGAATTATGGCAATGAGATTTATTGCACATGAAATTGTAAATATGCCTGTAGGATGGCAAGTAAAGGAAAACTAGTTGTTTCATCAGCTCGCAGTAAACAAATCCAAAACATGCCATTAATCATTTAATCATTAATCACACGTGCTTACATACACAGGGCACAAAAAATCCATGTTGACTAAAAAGTGAAATATTCAAACAACAGACCCAAGTCTGTCACGGTTCTAAAAGATGAATGGTTGGAAACTTTGTTTTCAGGAAAGTTGATTTGCTTTCTATGCACTCCACGCGGGAGAGAGATCGCTTCCCATGTCCTCCCTTTGCAGACTTGGAGGAGCTGCCTGAGTAACTTTTAGCTTTTAATTTGTGAATTATTCGGTCAGTGTGACTTTGCATAAGAATATTGTGATCGGTGTGACGTCAGAAGCTCTGCGGATTGACATATCAGTGAGAACAGAGATAGCTGAGAGCGAGCTGACACCTTCTCTCATCTGCTGGAGTTCTTCATAGTCATTAACTCCACAAGCACCCCTGGACGAGCACACGTAAATGATGAAAGGATCAGATGTGTTGATGGATGATGAGTAAGAACACAGAGAAAAATGAAAGTTCAACACTCACGACATTCTAGAAAGATGAATCAGTTCCCCTTCTTCAAGGCATGTCACTTTTTACCTTGCACCATTAATTTTATTATTTCCTTGAAGTAATTGTAAGTACTTCAGCTTTCATTGTTATTTAAATGCATAGCTATTGGATGTTTTACCAGCTTTATCATCCAACAGGAGAAATTCCTACATAACAAAATAACTTCTTATCAACAAGAAGCAAAAGGTATATAAGAACAGTTCACCCAACAATAACTTTGTTAGTTTTTACTTTTAAGGCTGAAGTATTAATTTCTTACAAATACACAAGGGTCCATGTACAGTATGTGCCCCGCCAG
Source organism: Paramisgurnus dabryanus (assembly GCF_030506205.2). Lineage (NCBI taxonomy): Eukaryota > Metazoa > Chordata > Actinopteri > Cypriniformes > Cobitidae > Paramisgurnus > Paramisgurnus dabryanus. The sequence goes on along the minus strand of NC_133358.1, from coordinate 10,387,973 downwards.
ATTTTTTAATTTCTCTTTAATGCAATTATCTAATCATCCAATCCCATGGCAGTTGCTTCAATGCATTTAGGGGTGTGGTCCTGGTCAAGACAATCTCCTGAACTCTAAACTGAATGTCAGAATGGGAAAGAAAGGTGATTTAAGCAATTTTGAGCGTGGCATGGTTGTTGGTGCCAGACGGGCCGGTCTGAGTATTTCACAATCTTCTCAGTTACTGGGATTTTCATGCGCAACTATTTCTAGGGTTTACAAAGATTGGTGTGAAAAGGGAAAAACATCCAGTATGCTGCAGTCCTGTGTGCGAAAATGCCTTGTTGATGCTAGAGGTCAGAGGAGAATGGGCCGACTGATTCAAGCTGATAGAAGAGCAACTTTGACTGAAATAACCACTTGTTACAACCGAGGTATGCAGCAAAGCATTTGTGAAGCCACAGCACGCACAACCTTGAGGGGGATGGGCTACAACAGCAGAGGACCCCACCAGGTACCACTCATCTCCACTACAAATAGGAAAAAGACAATTTGCACAAGCTCAACAAAATTGGACAGTTGAAGACTGGAAAAATGTTTCCTGGTCTGATGAGTCTCGATTTCTGTTGAGACATTCAGATGGTAGAGTCAGAATTTGGCGTAAACAGAATGAGAACATGGATCCATCATGCCTTGTTACCACTGTGCAGGCTGGTGGTGGTGGTGTAATGGTGTGGGGGATGTTTTCTTGGCACATTTTAGGGCCATTAGTGCCAATTGGGCATTGTTTAAATGCCACAGCCTACCTGAGCATTGTTTCTGACCATGTCCATCCCTTTATGACCACCCAAACTCTTTTGGGCAGTAGTCTACCCTTTATAAAGGTCCTAAAATATACCATTTAGATACAGATATGTATACATTTGGTACCAGTTTGAGGTACCAATATGTATCTTTAGAGTACTAATATGTACTCTTTAGTAACAACTTGTACCTCTGAGGTACTAATATGAACTCTTTAGGTACAAAAGTGTACTTTTTGAAAGCGTACTGGCCCAGTGACAGCTTGGGACTATTTTTGTCCATTTGTTTTTTTTGACAGTGCACCGTAAATGAGAAATAACTCAAATATGTCAACAACTTAAAGAACCTAATAGATTTTTCATATCAATCCACATTCCTGTGATTAAAAACCTGTCACGACCACAAGGTTACAATTATCCCTCTCTGAACTGTAAAGTGTCTCAAACCTCAAACAAACTCCCAAATCAGAAGCCTTTGTACCTAACAGTAATAAATTTGCAACTTCATCATACCGAATATTAAATCTGACAGTGGCTTCCGTCTTCTCTGCGGACAGGACTGAACAATCAAACGGAACTGGCAGGACCGCAAAGTAATTTAAAAGTTTTGCGAGACATGTGGACACCAAAACTGAAGCCCGAAGCCTGTACGTTAAACTCTCATTGTGTTGAGCAATAAAGTCCCATGTGACAGCGAGCGACTGGCACAGCAGTTCCATATGTGTGCCCTGTTGCCCCAGCAGTGTGGTTTAAAACCAGACCACTGTGTCTGTGTGCTGTAAAAAGCCTGTTTATTTGTGTTTCTCTCACTTTTAATGGCTGCCTCCGAGGCCTTCTTTCATCCAAAGAGCGTTTCTGTCCTCCCCCCGTCACTCTGTGCTTCGAGAGACGACGGTTGGCAACGCTGTGGTGGCGTAGGAGTAATAAAAAAATAATAAGGCTCAAACGTTGATCGATGGCTTTAATTTAAACATCATACATGTGTTATTTTTGGTCCATCAGAATTTATTATGCGTACACCTTCCGTTTTATGACAACGCAGTGCATAAGCAACCTGACATGAAAGTTAAAGCTATTGCACGCTGCCTATGGATTGCAGAAGGCAGGAGCTATTACAAGAAGCCATTAGCTGTCATGTTATCACGGCGTAGCACTAGTGAATGCTGTACTATTACATTGCATGTACTTTCAGTGATCAGACTTAAATATTTCTATCTGGGAGTCATAAAAATGTGTTTTCATAATAGTTCGACGATCTCTCTGTAGCACTGTATTGATATTTATTAATAATTGCCATTAATTCAGCTTGAACCACAACCACTTAATATATTTCATTTAAACATGTAAGCTTTTGTTGTTTATAAAATGAATACTTTGCATGAATGAATGCATCTGGTAGTCCTGACATCACTGTAATATTATATTTCATAACCTTCATTTCTAATGAGGCTGTTCATTTATGCAGAAGCAAAGCCTATTACTTTTACTGCCTTGTTTACAGTTATTATATCTGCATTTTACTTGATTTCATTTTCATTACATATAATATTCAAACCAAAAATTCAGCCAAACCTATAAAACTTTGAACTTCTTTTCTGAAAACAATTTAACTGCAATGACATAATCTAACGCAGATGAACAGTGATTCATACAAGTGAAGACAACACATTTAGATCATGTATGACTTGTAACACAGGCGGTATGATATAAAAAGTCTGGATTCGAGGTGTACATGGAGAAACAATTACTTAAAGCACTGCCTGCTCTGTCACTGGCAACAGTTTAAAACAATGGTCTCAACCAGCAACAAGCAGACACCATTTATATCGATACTGGTTGAGGTTTAATTGCAATAAATAAAAGTTCAATATTTGATTATTCTGTATCTTGATTTTCTTGATACATCCAACAAAGCAAAAAGCCTATAATTCACTGGCCAAACAGTTTGAAGTATCATCATTCTCCCCATAAATGTCCAGTTACATCCTAAAGTTTAATAGCTAGTGTTGGAGGGTTGTTCAAATGAGCAATAGCAAGGATGATAAATGAATTGATATTTGTTTTCTAAATCAGAAAAATTGTCAAACAAACGTCACAAGCTATCACTGGTCTTAAAAAGACCTGTGTAAAATCGATTCTGCATCGGAAGGCTGCAATTCTGTGTTTCATGCACAGCTTGTGTGTGTACTATAGCGTTTTGGTCAGTAAGAAAGTCCTTATCAATCTAAAATCATTATGAGTCTGAGTCGTTTATAACGTGCATTTAAAAAAGCAACACTCGTTAAACAAAATATTCTTTATTATCATGTAATACCTTGAACAATCTGAAGAACGGCGATATAAATATTCTTCTAGACATTTCCTGAAATAGGGTTGGTAATGCTACCTTATCTGTGACACAAATGGAGTTTCTGCACAAGAGCGCCCTCTGGCCTCTGGATGTGGCGGCATTTTACCGTAATTCATTCAAATTTCATTCATTGAGAAAACGCGCATTTGCACGATTAATCATTACAGCCCTAGGTTTAGGGTATACATTTGGTACCAATATGTACTGTAACTAATATGCACTCTTTGGTACCAATATGACCTATTTAGGTGCAAATGTGTACTTTTTGAAAGGGTAGTTGTAAATTGTAAATTTAATACAAATAAAAACAACACAGGTCTAGGGGTCTATTTTAGTTTAAGATTAATGTTAAAAACCTGTGTTGTTTTTATTTGTATTAAATTTATTTGTATTAAAACTTTTAAAAGTCGTTTCTTTCAGTCTTGGAAGTAAAAATTGGCTTTTAATTGCTGTAAATTGACATATAGCTTACATGATCTGTGTAATCTTAAAGAATAATTTACAAATATGCAAAAAAAAAAAAAAAAGTTCAGCACTCGGACAGTGCCGTGAGTTTTTTTTAAAATAATTATTTAAAATTCATATTCACAGGTACAAAGTCATCATAAATGTATGTGGTAGCATTTAATAAAAACCATTTAAAAATAGATTTTTTAATCTTCGTTTTACAGTTAAAAATTTTTGCTATCCAAATAGGGAATCGGCATGGCACCAGCACAACTTGCTTTTAAAGGGGATGAGAGATGAGACTCTCATTGGTTTATTGCATGTTACGCCCAAAACACCCATTACTCATTATGAGAATAGGAACAACCCTTTTAGACTGTGCCCTTGGTGCACAAACCATTTTTTCCATCATTAAATTTGCAAAAGTGGATTCGGACATGCCTGTTTAAACTGTGCGCTTTAGACAATGTGCTTGGATTGTTAAATAGGGACCTAAATGTTATGGTTATGTTTCAGATGACTTTTAATCTGCATAGCTCTTTTAATTGCCTCTGTTTTTTAACAGAGTAGACATGCCGGCACGTTTAAGCTAATTTCCTCTTCTCCCATTTTATTCACGTCGGATATGCGGGTTGTAGCTTTGACACCAATTCCAGTCGAATTTATTCTGTCAAACTTTTAAAAAAAACGTTACAAAATTTTAAGCTCTCTCTGTGAGGGTGTGCATGCGCGCACACATATGGACCCTGAGCTGCGCGTGTCACTCTAACGAGACAGACAGTAAACAGAAATGACAAACACACATGTAAACACTAAAAATTCACTTATTGTACGATAAGTTGATGTAGTCATTATCACGATAGGCCTAGCTATATGGCACTTAAAAACCATTTTGATTACGAGCCAGTGAACCGCTTTTTAGCACCATTTGTTTTTAAAGTGCATACAGTATTAACTCATTCATCACAAAACTTGTTACTGTTGTTTTACTGTGCATAGAGTCATAAAACAAATATATAGACGCCAAGTCTGTGAAAACCCAGCAAAAGTCACAGCAAATTGCCGCCTTAAATCTTTTGGTTTAATCAACTCGGATTTACAAGTTATTTTAACTTACTAATATGTAGCTTGACTAGAGATGAGTTTTTATAACTTAAGTCAACTTCATTTTTAAGTTGTGGCAACTAAGCGTGCCACACAAGCCCTGTAAAGTGAAGCTAAAATGTCTCGATCGCCCCCCAGTGACTGGTCCCAGTATAGGTCATAAACCCCGCCTCCCCATGTTATTCAATGGGACTTGAGACCAACTAAAAAATTTAATTAAACTTCAATTATCTTTTTTCTGAAGCTGGTTTCTGTAATTTACTGTAGTTTTTATCACACTGATGTAAATTCAAATGTTTGTTTTTAAAATAAGTTTGTGTTTAGTTAGTTATTTAATGATATAAAAACGGTGGTGTCACGTCATGATTGACAGCTGTGATATCGTGTGATATGCGCATTCTGTGAGAGCGAGGGCGGGGTCTTGATTTTGCGGCTTTACTTCCTGCTCACTACTGCGCAGGACTGGTCCCAAAATCGCTACAGCGCAGACTCAAGACCCAAGATGTCAGCGCCATATCGGGACACTGCCGGCTTCACTTTTCACCAATGGAAGAGAGCGAAAAGGCGGCGTCCATCTTTTTTTTTACAGTCTATGGTGGCAACTAATCTCTTGTCAAGATAAATAATAGTCCGTTAAAATTACTTGAACAAAAAACATAAGGCAGCAAATAATTTTTTTTACGATGTGTAGATTATGAGACTTCAGTCTGGATTTCACAGACAGGGTCACATATTTGTGGAGGATTTCTGACACATAATACATTTCTCCATAGAGTTTTGTGAACTGTGCCTTAAGAAAAAAAAATGCATTGAAGAATTATTCTCTCCTCTATTTTTTCTATATGGCTGTGATCCATTCGTGTTGATATACAACATAGCTTCCATACCTTGGCATGGAAATTCCAAGTTAATTGTAAATCAAAGCAGCCCACGTTAATCTCTTTTCATTATTTTAAATTACAGTACTTGCTTTCTTATTAACTGATACGATTATTACAGAGAAGTGTAATAATACAGATCATGTGTGGAATACAATGCCACGCTAAACTGTATTTAGCCAGGGCCTATTTAACTAAAGGCCCGAGACCATCAATTATTGGAATGAAAACCTAATATAGTCCAGATGTGCCCTCGTGCTTCAGAGAGGAGCCGCAATGAACACAGATTTTTCTTTTAAGTATCAGACTGATTATCCAAGTTTAAGGTTCGTTGATAAGTCCTATAGTTAAACGAAATAACAGATAATAAAATAAAAATACAAAGAATTATCAGTTTACTCACACACTTTCATCATTTTGCCAAATTACATCACCCTGAACCCATCACATATGTCTGAAGTAAATATGCATGATGTAGATTATGAGACTTTAATTTGGGTATACTGTAAAAGCACTCTCATATGATTTCTCAGACCCCCACTCTTCCTCCCTGTAAATGTGTCACTTTAATGAATACAATGAATCACATTTACAATAGTTTACAACTGTGATTGCACTGTAATCCAAGTTGGAATCTGATCCAAATGCTTGTCTAAACCAGCCTTATTATATTTCTTACAGATGGCTCACTTAAGCTCCTGTTACATCTAATTGCAACCGTATGAATCCAATGTGTCATGAATTCATCTGTTCAAAGAGATCTGAATTTTGACCTGCCAGGTGCGTTTGAGGTTTGGGCATTGACTGCATGGGTCCAGTTTGGGCTTTACTGTGAGCCAAAACGTCCAGTACTGGTATTAAATGCTCTTTTATGTTCAAAGCCGGTTGCTTATGCATCCTCTGTTTTGTTGTTGTCACAGGCCTTGATTAAAAGATACAGTAACGCTGTGATGAGAACATCATGTTTTTGTGGCTTATTTGCTCAGTTTTTTTTCAAGTTTGTGCCTTTCATCTTTCTTTCCATGCAAGTGTCAAAAGGTATCTTTTGAAAAGATGAATGCGCTCTATAAGATCTATACGTTGAAAAATACATAAACTTGCCTATGTTTCTATATACTGTAGTGGTATACACTGGTGAGGTCATGGAGGGACATCAAATACCGAGCTTTCCAGGCCAACAACATTTGGATCTCATTTGTACCCCAAACAAACCAAAAAGGACACAATTTTGTGTTTAACGCACATCGCCCTCACAGTCTTGAGGAAGCTACAGCGCTCCTTGTTTGTAGGTCTGTGTGCGGTGCAAGGCTCCGATTGCATCGATACGCTCTTTAATGATGATGGCTTATCTCCAGGCTGGAAGCCTGACACACACGGCCAAGCTCGGGTCACGAGGAAGTGTTCGCTGCAGCGCTTCGGATGAAAGTGAATGGGATATTTTCCAGGCCTGCGAGCTTGTTCGTCTCTACATTTGATTTTAGCTCATTTCCTCAGCTTTGACGGCACATGTGAAGGATATTAGCCACATCAAGTAGCATGTGCGGTGCAAAAAAACTGAATTAAGGTGATGTTGTAATCTGTGTACGTGGAAGTTTATACTGCAGGGTTTAATGAAAGCCAACACACAGTAATTTATTAACCGTGTATAATTGGGTAAGCGATGTGACCAATTTGTATTATGTATTAAGAGCAGTGTTGGGGGTAACGCATTACAAGTAACATGCATTACGTAATAATATTACTTTTCTGAAGTAACGTGTAAAAAACGCATTAAATTATAATTGTACATGTTAATATTTCAGTTACTTTTTTAAAAAATTAATGCGAGTTTAATTAATTTGATGTAAAAAACAAATGTACTGCTTTAAACTGAACATATTACATAGATTTACGCACTCTATGCGTGCGCCTGAGCGGGAACAGTTTCAATCAAAAAACGGAGATGGCAGGACAGAGCTTGACATTTTTGCAATGGAAAATGCAATTTCTAAATGCAGACTTCTGGTCTCCATACACAACAAGCTTCGTTTGTGGGTTTACTGGCCAAGCTGCTTCTTCGTTGGCTATTACACTGCTACTTTGGGTTACACATTTGAATACTGCCTACTAGGGGTCTGCATGTGTAATTGCACGTCGACACAAAAGTATATATGAAAACCGACGCATAGCCTACGGCATTGAGGCTACGCTTGTAGCACAACTATAATGAGCCCCTAATTCTTTCCCCGCCATTGACGAGTTATCTCGTCAATCCGCAATACTGCTATTATACACCAGGTGGCGCACTTCTGCAACTTATAAAACTGGGAAGTATCACCCTAGGGCAAACGGCTGTATGTCCGACTAAGTTTTGACGATCGCTCTGCCATCAATTAGGACTAAAGCAGCTGATATCAATTAGTACTGATAGGGGGCAGGATTTATCTCTTAATACTGACAGATTGCAAGTGATCTACTAGCTTTCTATGCCATTTTGCACCTTGTTCTCTTCGTGTGTTCAATATTTATTCCCTGTGTCATTTCACTTTATTTATTATGACTCAACTTGTATACTTAAATGTTCTGATTTCAGAGTAAAAAAGGTGACAGTGTCGCACGCACGGGGGGGGGGGGGGGGTGTTAAGGTTTCCCCAGCTCTATATTTTTGTGATTTTAATATGATTCTGAGCGTGACTTAACAAAAATCAGCATACTTTAATCAAAAAACAATGTTAAAACATCCTTGAAGCTTAAAGAGAATGACACATTTAATATTTTACAAATGTTTTTATTTACAACTCACGGAAACACCTGGAGGTGTTGTGAAGCATGACACTGAAATAAAAAACAACAAGAGACAGACAGAAATGAAAAAAATATATTTTTCCGATGTTCGTGAAAGCTTCGTGCGACAGAGCCACTTTGTCCTCAGCCGGCGTCTGTGCAAGGTTGACAATGACGGGCCATTGTGAATGGCAGTGAGTGCTCCACCAAAGTGCCCAGAACCATTGCCTGAAAGTAAATTAAAATCATTAAAATATAACCTTGCAAACTATCATACATAGGACTAATATGATAAAACATCTCCATACTGTATGAATGATATGCAGTGAATATCAAAATACATTTCTGTTCAATAATTATAATAATAATGCATTTTATATGTAGGACTCCTTACATTGAATAAACAATCTCAAAGTGCTAGTGTTCATAATGTAAATTCAACTAACAAAACAATGTAAAGATTTCATTGACAGACTTTGATGCAAAATGTAGCCCTTTATTATACAGAAATTTGCTGTTGGTGTATTATCCTAGGACAACACGCTCGCCAGATTGTTTTATCTAAACAGCCATATGTTGTTAAAAATGACTGTTTACCAGGTATACAGCCACCAGGAATGAATGGGGCTTGGCTAAATCCTAACACATTCACAACGCGATGTAGAAAGATTAAGTGCATGCATTGAAAAAACATAGGTATGTATTAATTAGTCTAAGTTGAGGTAAAAACATAGGAAAATATTGAAAAACGGTGGGTTTTCCTTTAACATTACTCTCGCATCAGCTGTTGTGTAAACAGTCACATTTACCCACAACACGAATGACTGCCTGCGCAAGCGCGCGCCACAGCCACCATAATGAATAAGTTACTCAGGGTAACGTTAGCTCAGAATTCGATTAGTAGCCGTATATCTCAGAACTCAGGGCAGAACACCCGGGTAACGATAAGCCTAGCTAACAATCGTCCTGCTAAGTTAGCTAACATTAGTCATTTTGCTCGAAGCATAGGCAAACTTTATGCAAGGTCTACGTTTGTGCATTACTCGGCGTTGACTCGTTCCTAAAAATACAATATAAGCGGTAGCGAACGCTAATTAAATCAAGCAAACAAATAGTTGTCGTTTTTGGTCCAAAAAAGTTGACTTACCTCAAATAAGATGGTTCCTTCACGTTAAAAGTGTCCATCAGACTCGCGCGATAGCCAGCTGTGTCTCATCCAAAGGACCGCGCTGTCTTCAAGATTCTGAAGGAAGTGCTAAGATTCCGATTGGCCCGGAGAAAAGTAAGTGCTAAGATTCCGATTGGCCCAGAGAAATGTCAAGTATAAGAATTATCCAATAATGTTTGGCAATTCTAGCCCGCATGGCATTCAGATAAAGGGCAGCCTTCCGACCCCCCCACACACCTAAAAAAAAAAACTCTCCGGTTCTATGCGATTCACGTGAATGACCCAATTGACCAAGAAAACGGCGATTGTCGCCGAAAAGCGACAAGTTTGCAGGTCTGATTAAAAGCAAATGTTTCTTTAACCCATTTACTCCTAAAACGCCTGCTAAAAACGCCTATAAAAACCTATGTTATTCTAGGATAAATACCCTTATCTCCTGAGGGTTTCTTAGAAAAAATACTAAGAATTGTCAACGTCTCCCAAAAACTTAATATCTAAGCCTCTGTAGCACTTTTTTTAAAACACATTTTTTAAAACATTCTGAAATTAATGAAAAAGGATGCCGAATACAAAATGCTGCGCCATGCAAGAGGTTCAGAGTTGCACAATGCAGTAACCGGCAGTAGATGTAATGTTTCGGCGCACAGCATCAGGCGCAAATGGGTTTAAGGGATAGTTCACCCAAAAATAAGCATTCTGTCATTATTTACTTTCAAGTTGTTTCACAACTTGTTCACCCGTACAAAATTCTTTGTTTTGTTAAACACAAAGTAATACATTTGTAATCATGCAGTACTGTACGCAGGAGCACTATTGAAAAATTATACTATGGAAGTCAATGGTGCTCGAAAACTGTTTGGTTACAAACATTGCTCAAATTGTTTTTCTTTGTGTTCAGCAGAACTAAGGTTTGTTTATACAGGTTTGTTACAACTTCAGTGTGTGTAAATGATGACAGGATGTTCATTTTTGGGTGAAGTATCGCTTTAACTAGTTTTGTTTTATATGTTTTATTATAACCGTTTTACATTAAACTATAACTAATATTAGATTTTTTTATCAAAAATATCCATGTAACTTTCTGTATTTTTACAATGTGTTGTAAATGATTGGATTTGAAGATACCCACTCAGATTCAGGAACTGTTTATGATTTTAAATGTAATGACTCACATGTATTCAAGATTTAATAAACTATGGGAAACATGTTAACCTAAGAAGAAACCCCTAAAATGCTTCATTTGTTATAAAACATATAAAAGTGGTGATCTGACACCTTTCGGTACTTAACACTGCTTATGAGAAAAACAATAAGAAACGCTCAAAGAGAACACTCTGTCTATTTGTTGTCATTACTCAAGTCTGGGGAAAAATGAAAAAACAAAACAAGCTTGGATCCTGAAATCATAAGCATGCAGCAGGATGACACCCCTGTGAGGAGGACTGAAATATTTGTACGGAGGAAAATGCTTTTCAAAATTTGGATGTGCATTTAATAAATACAAAGCCTGACACATGTTCATAATGAATATCAAATATTGGTGTTGAAACTGTAGTAAGCAGTTTGACTACAGTATAAACCCTGTACGTTGTATTAAAAAAAACCTGGTGAAGTATTTTAAACAAGTTTCCTTTTTTCCCCCAAGACAGCAAGCAATACTTCCCGTTACATCTCTAAAGGCCAGCATGCAATGTAAAGCAAAGTCCCAAAGAGATGCCTGAGGTTACTGTTTAAACATCCACTTTACCACACATACTCTGTCTATCTGTTTTAAACCATCGACAGCACAAATAGCTGAGGTAGTCCTGTGCTGACCTCAGGCTCATATGGGAATGAGGAACGTTCAGGATCCTCAACCTCAGCCCGGATCAAGTGCTTCACAACTTCTCACCTCTTACTGCCGAAAGAGAAACTGGGATGATTTGGTCTGAGCCAGCAAGTGGATGTTTGTCTTGGCATGATGCTTGATCTTATTGGGGACTTGAAGACAGCTGTATGCAAAGCCATTGGTGTAATAGCATGACACTGATGAAAATGGTCTGGTTTAAGGTGTGTTGAATGAGTAGGCAATGGTCCTGATTAATGACTGTCAAAACATCATTTGATATTGTTGCATACTTCAAGACTGTCTATTCTTAGTTAGGTGTGTCAGGTTGATGGAAAGGTTTTTAAAAAACCTTGTGAGATTTGTGAAATCAGTCGGATTCGATGATGCATCAGTCGGCATGCTTTTCTCACCAGTGACCTGCATACTGCAGATGCATTCAACATTACATGTATTAAACAGACTTAAAACCTTTTATCATGAGCCAATTTCAGAAATGCATATCAACTCATGAAAGAATCCATAATTTATTACTGAGATTCGTGATGAAAGGCTTAAACATGCACTTCTACAGATGGAACGGGTACATTCTGAGCTTTAACATAAAGTGAATTTAGGGGGGACTACAAACAATAGAGAAAGGTGTTGGACGTATATCGCACTGAACATCAATGTTCACCGGAGTAGACCTTAAAGACCCTTAAGTAAATCTGAAAGTCGAAATGGAACAAAACAAATGTTGCTCATGGGAAAGAAAGGGAAGCCCCTCCGTCAGACTGAACTTCCTCAAGTCACCGTGCCCAAAAAAACAAAAATGGCTGAATGTGTCCAAGAGGCCATAGCGTAGACAGGATCTACCTAATGTTTACACAGGTGGGCTTCTATTCAGCCATGTGGTTGGCAAAGAGAAAAGCAGCCTGGGATGGGAGAGTGTGATAAAAGTCAAACTGAGATAGAGAGGAAAGAGAGAGATTGATGGATTGACAAAAACAAAACAACAACAAAAAAACGTGCAAGTGGTGTTATAGCAATAACAAATGTAACAAGGGGTGATGGTGAAAGAAATCAACAAGTAGTGAACTGGAAAGGAATCTTCTGGTCCTCCTTATTCATGCCCACATAAATAAAAGCCGAAGAGGAAATTAAAATGTGTGGTTTGCTTCTTTTTTATGCCTTAATCGTTAAAATTTGCGACAGAACAGACTTTTAAGGCGCCCAGACACTAAAGTTTACGTTGTGGAAGAGAAAATAAGACTCCATTTGTGTAGAGCATAATGTTTTGCAGAAGTAACAAAGTTACACACTAAAAGCGACACAGTCTGATGCAGGCTGGTCCGTTGACCAATGACAATTTGGAAGAGGTGAAATTGCACAGAATAAGCGGATAACTATAAAAAATCTGCTTATTATAGAAACCTGTTTTCATGCATTAACATGCAAACCAATAAACAGCCTATGTAGAAAACTGAGTTTACATGGGATTTAAACATTTGTCTGGTTTCTCGCAGGCAGTGATATCACGCCTTTGCACATAGGGGGTTCATATTAGTGCCTTAGAGGTACCCTCTAAAAATGGTGCTAAATAGCACTAAAAGCTCGTAATCATAGGGGAACCATTTTTAGTGCAATATAGCACCAATAAAGCACCCATAAAGAACCATTCAAGGGTGATATAGCACCACTATAGCACAAGATATGGTTCTACATAGCACAATATGGTTTGTGCTACACATGTACTACATAGGTGACGCAATGATGTGACATTAATTATTTTTTGTCTGTATGGTTCAATTAAATGTAAAAGTGTTAAAATTTAAAAATGAATTTGCAAATATTTTTTTCTTTTTTGAGGACCAAGTCAAAAATTTCTGGTTTGATTTCATTTTAAAAGAATATTTGGGGGATAATTGCAAAAATGTCAATGTGGTGTAAACAGTCTGTGTCAATTGGTGTAACTAGTATTTTTAAATGAAAATATAAATATTAATACATAAATATATTCATAAATGTATTCAATTCAATGTCAATGTGGTGTAACTGGTCTGTGTCAATTGGTGTAACTAGTATTTTTTTATGAAAATATAAATATTAATAAATAAATATATTCATAAATATATTAAAATTAAGGTCAATGTGGTGTAACCAGTCTGTGTCAATTGGCGTAACTAGTATTTTTTTATGAAAATATAAATATTAATAAATAAATATATTCATAAATATATTCAATTCAATGTCAATGTGGTGTAACTGGTCTGTGTCAATTGGTGTAACTAGTATTTTTTTATGAAAATATAAATATTAATAAATAAATATATTAATAAATATATTAAAATGAAGGTGAATGTGGTGTAACCAGTCTGTGTCAATTGGTGTAACTAGAATTTTTTTTATGAAAATATAAATATAAATAAATAAATATATTCATAAATATGTTCAATTCAAGGTCAACGTAGTGCAGCCGGTCTGTGTCAATTGGTGTAACTAGTATTTTTAAATGAAAATATAAATGTTCATAAATTAATAAATAAATATATTCATAAATATATTAAATTCAATGTCAATGTGGTGTAACCGATCTGTGTCAACTGGTGTAACTAGTATTTTTTTAAATGAAAATATAAATATTCATAAATTCATAAATAAATATATTTATAAATATATTAAATTCAATGTCAATGTGGTGTAACCACTGATCTATATAAATGACTGGATTGCGCATGACGTCACACTTGTGAAGCCACCGCGCCGCCATGTTGGTATACCCAAACATTCTATTAAATCAATGGACGTTATCAGATTTGAATGATAAAACATCACTTTACTCGTCTTCGTTTTTATATGTGAAGTTACCCTGTACATTATTACAACACAAACGTCCAAAGCATGTAAATAGTTATTTACTGAAAGTTGTACATTTTGTGTTTTAATCAGTTATTATACATTCATCTTTATTACAGATTCAGATCAGCAGACAGACCGCAGCATATTTAGTATTAATGACAATAAACGTGCTCTTTCTGAAATCTAAATAAATAATCATGCTTTGTACCGTATGTGCATGCAATAATTTGCTAGTTTTGTAATTATGTTATCTAAACTTTAAAGTTACCTAAACTTATTTAGAAAAATAACACTGACCGTCACAGTGTAGCTGAATGTCAAAAAAAAACTTTATTTATACCCGTGTCATTAACAAATACAACAGACACACTCACCTTAACGTTTTTTTATAAATCCATTATCCTGCCCGATAAAAACATAAACATTGCAAATAACACCAGAATTAACAAATAATTAACGTACACATATCCTAAAAATTAACCTTGTGTAACTGATACGCTGTAAAGGGGGTACATTTTGATCATGATTTTGAATGGTAGTCAATGACGCTCTCTGCCGGTTGGGTATACCAAGATGACGCCTCGAACTCTGCGCTGGCTTCACCTCACGCAGTCACGTCAAGCGTTCTATGTGCAATCCAGTCATTTATATAGATCAGTGGGTGTAACCGATCTGAGTCAACTTGTGTTACTAGTATTTTTAAATGAAAATTTAAATGTTCATAAATTAATAAATAAATATATTCATAAATATATTAAATTCAATGTCAATGTGGTGTAACTGATCTGTGTCAACTGGTGTAACTATTTTTTTTAATGAAAATATAAATATTCATACATTCATAAATAAATATATTCATAAATATATTAAATTCAATGTCAATGAGGTGTAACCGGTCTGTCTCAATTGGTGTAACTATTTTTTTTATGAAAATATAAATATTAATAAATAAATATATTCATAAATATATTCAAAAAATGTGGTATAAAATATAATCATCTAGTTTAGTGATTTTTTTATACATACATGTTTACATCATTTGTTAAACATTATATAGAAAACAGAGCTGTTTTCAGCATATGTCAGAATAAATATAACAAAAACGCATTAAAATTTACATTTAGAAATAACTAATAAAATATAATTTTAAAATATATTTTTTTTAAGATTACGCAACCCTGGAGAACCCACGGGGTCAATAAATGGGTTTTTGGATTTTCCTGGGTTCTCCAGGGTTAAATGCCATCAAGGTGGATAAAATACTTTATATTTCTCATTCTTTAACACAATTACAGTTACACCATTCGACAGGTCTTGTTTCTGGAGGCTTTGCAAATATGGCGGCACAGTGATGCGACTTCCTTTAAAGGGATAGTTCGGCCAAAAATGATATTAAACCCATGATTTACTCACCCCCAAGCTGTCTGAGTTGCATATGTCCATCGTTTTTCAGACAAACACATTTTTGGATATTTTAGAAAATGTTTTAGATCTTTCAGTCGATTAAATGTAACGTTACGGTGTCCACCCATAGTCCACGACCTTCAAGTCCAAAAAAAGTGCGTCCATCCTTCACAAATTAAATCCAAACGGCTCCAGGATGATAAACAAAGGTCTTCTGAGGGTAACCCGCGCGGTGTTGTTGTAGAAATATCCATATTTAAAACTTTATTAACGTAATTAACTACCTTCCGGTAGCGCCGCCATCTTAGTCCCGTCCGCATTCAGGATAAGAGTTTATGCAGCCTACGGAGGCTACTCTGCTGCTGCTCTGTGCCCCCGCCCTCCGAATTTGTCATACGTCACTAAGAAAAGTGCGTACACTACGCTAATACTCTCTCCTGAATACAGAGGAGTCTAAGATGGTGGCGCTACCGGAAGGTATTTATTGATTTTGGACTTGAAGGTCGTGGACTATGGGTGGACCCCGTAACATTACATTTAATCAACTGAAAATTTTCTAAAATATCCGAAAATGTGTTTGTCTAAAAACGATGGACATATGCAACTCAGACAGATTGGGGGTGAGTAAATCATGGGTTTAATATCATTTTTGGCCGAACTATCCCTTTAAAAGGACTATCAGAAAGCATCAGATCTGGTTGATCTGCTGTAAGTGTGCCAATCCAATGTAATCTGCAATGCAGATTAGAGTTGTGTTAGTAGTACTGACATGCAGCCAAGACTCATGTATCTCCAAAACCCTAAAATGTGTTTGTTTATGTTTGAGACAGTGAGTGAAAGAACAAAATGAGATAGAACACAGCGCACAGTAGGCGACAATCTGTGCAGCCTGTAATTATTTCAGAGAGGCTTTCAATCAAACATCCAATTAAATGCTGGGATTCTCGTTTCCAACTAGGACGTGTTCCAGGATCAGCATCTTTTTTTTGATACGAACAACATTCCCATTCAGAAATAGCTCTAACCCTAAAATGTTTAACCTTAACCCTAACTCTAAAATATGATTGGTTGATTGTGGTTCCAGGACAAACTAGGACAGGTCCTACTTGGCAAAATCAAGATAAGCACTATGCACCACCCATGTAAAATTCACCCATGGGCAACAGTGGAATGAAGCCTCATTCTACAAATGCCACACAGAAATGTCTAAAATATAAACGATATGGCCCAATGTTTAGTTTTTCTTATTATAATCCTCAATTCCAAGCTCTGGTATTTATTATTAACTTTAGTATGTGTTGACACCTAAAAGTCTGTTGTAGTTTCAAGAACAGCAAACGAAAAAGACAGGCGAGAAGGTAAAAAAAGGTAGGAGACGGTGTCTGTTCTTATTTAATGGGGAGAAGCCGTTGTGTCTCATTAAGAAGGAAGGAATATTATTTATGCTGACATTACGAGACAGTAGAAAGTTAAATATGGTGTACTTCATAACTTGACCCGGGAGTAAAGTATGTTCATAGTGTATGACACTTCGAGCAAGCAGTAAAAGCTAAATTTATGATAGAGTGTTGGAGGAGACAATAAAGGCCTGAATGAAAAACTTGCACTTAACATTATCGTAACTTTATTTATGGTTGTGAATGTTTCTCAAACCAGAACACATATTGTTTGTCCAAAGCCAAATCCGGTGGAACAAATCTACTCATGGTCAAATGTGTTAAACAGACCTGAGAGTACCATTCTCTTATTGGGAACAGAAAACATGTGGTTAAATTTACCAAGTTACTGCTATGAATAAAAAATGAGAGCAGAAGAAATATTTATAAAGTCGGTACACCAAAGCTCAAAAATACAAGAGGGCTTCAGGTCTGACAAAGAGTCTGTGTGCTTGATTCCATTATTAGGGCCCGAGCATGAGGAGCAGGCCAGAATGAGTGGGTGCAAAGCCCTATTGTTATAACAGTATATGGACTGCACACATTTCACCTTTTTGTAAAAAAATCAATTTTTCATTTCCTACATGCTAGAGATTAAGACATCAATATGAATTACCCAAGACATCCTTTCATCACTGCTGACTTTTCATAAAGTTCATATTTACCAAAAGCTATGAATTAGTTTAATTGTCATGTAGTGTAATGCCAAAAAAACTGTAACTATATAGTTGTAAGCTAATTGAGATGTGATTACTGTGATTAAGTACGTAAGAGACATGGCACAGTGGGTAGGGTATGTACTGTACTTTGACTCATATTGTACGAACTGTGCTCATTGGGACACAAGTTTAAATCCAATCCCATTCCCACCTCTATCTATTCTTTATTCTCTAATAATCCAAAGGAAAAGGGAAAAAATGCAATACAAATGACTGAAAGAGGATTATTGTACATTTTCATTTGATTATATTATTTGATTTACCAGGTTACAGTAATCAGACTTTACATGACACGGGGGCTGTTTACGTGTAAACGACGATGACATTTTGGGAAACGGTTTTCAAAGTGCAATTTTTTTGAAAACAACATATTGCCGTCTCTGTGTAAACAAAAAAACGCAAATCTGATACAACAGTGACAGTGTGCGCATGTGTCAATTCACTCTTTAGGCATGCAAGAGTATAACCAAAACAACAATAGCATGTTTGTACCAGACTGTAAAAAAAGATGGACGACGCCCGTTTGCTCTCTTCCATTGGTGAAAAGTGAAGCGGCCAGTGTCACGATACGACGCTGACATCCTGGGTCTTGAGTCTGCGCAGTAACAATTTCGGGACCAATCCTGCGCAGGAGTGAGCAGGAAGTAAAGCCGCAAAATCAAGGCCCCGCCCTCACTCTCGCAGAATGCTCATATCAGAGCTATCAATCATGATGTCACACCACCGTTTCTAAAGCATTAAATAACTAAAAACAAACTTATTTTAAAAACAAACATCAGCGTGATAAAAACTACAATAAATGACAGAAACCAGCTTCGGAAAAGATATTTGAAGAGTAATAAAATTGTTTAGTTGGTCTCAAATCCCATTGAATAACATAGGGGAGGCGGGGTTTATGACCTATACTGGGACCAGTCACTGGGGGGCAATCGAGACGTTATGGCTTCACTTTTCAGGGCTTGTGCGGCACACTTGGTTTGTACTAACAACAAAATACACTGCACTACAATACAAGACATAAAACTGACACAATACAAATGTGTACTGTTCAAGAAACTGCGTTTTTTAAAGCAATACTGCAGCCAAAATCAAATCTGAGATACTTATGCCCATCATCTTTCAGACGAACACTTTTGGAGTTATTTTAGTAAATCTTCTTGCTTTTCCAAGCTTTATAACAGTATATAACAGGGAAGAGGGAACAAGTCTGACTTTGAAGCCCAAAAAAGTATCCACACGCCTCTTTCGTGAATCTTCTGAGTTTGCACTTTTTGGGGGGTTTGAAGTCAGAAGTTGGTTTCTGATCCTTGTTTTCTACCATTATAAAGTTTGGAAGAGCAAGGATATTTACTAAAATAACTCCAAATGTGTTCGTCTGAAAGATGTTGGACATTTGTATCTTGGATTTCTTGAGGGTGAGTACATCATGCGGTAATTTTGATATTTGGCTGAAGTATCCCTTTAACACTTTTCCAACAAACTTTTCAAAATGTTGCCACTTTCCCAGATAGCAAAAAATATACGCAGGACTTCAGTTTGCCGCCAGCCCTAAGCTGTCGGCTATAGGTGCGTCCTGCTGGCGGGGATGAAACGTTTGCCGCCGAATACGTCACTCCCCTTTCTTGCGATTTGCCCGACTGCTTAATTTATGCAAAAGCGGCTGCCGCCGGCGGTCCGCTGTCAGACCTGTTTGCGATTACGCCCTTATGACGCTTACTGCCTCCAGAGCACCGCCGGTGGTCCGCCGACTCATTGCTATCTGGGTTATAGTCCAGGGTTACTGGGGAAAATCTGTTTGTGTCAGCATCTACTGGCTTTACACATTATTATATATGATATTTTCAGGAGTAATATTTATATATTACTTCTGAAAAGTGTGCACAATCATCTGCCAGAAGAAACATGTAGGCCGGACAGAGCGGACAGTTCCAATTCTCTAAACGAAACCTGTTTTCCCCTCACAATTATTCTTTTATAACCACATGAACCACCTCTCTGTGTAGAAGTGGGACAATCTTGCATTTCAAACAACATTGTGTGACAAGCCACGACATGCCACTTCCAAAAAAGAACAGACGTACCCAATCGAAAATCTAATATTCAAACAAAATTACTTCACTCGGGCTATAATCACTTGAGACATATTGTGTAACGTCAGCCTAGACAAGAAGTCTTGCCACCATTTCAATGAGGACACCTTAGGGTTGTAATATTGATACTTCTGTGAACAAATCCATATGCAAAATGTGATGTTTGAAGTTCTGATTTGATGTCAGATTACATTTCACTTTTCTACAAAAATGACAGTTCGGATGGGGTCACACAATGACTGCATTACATTTGCAACGATTCTGAAAAATGATGTTATGAGATGATAGAAGATATTAAGCTTTTAACATGTCCTTTTTGAGAACTGGTTTGTCAGGTTCAAGTCAGGCGGTGATGAAATATTTTTGCTGTAAATCCAGCAACCCAGACACTAACGTAGGCTCGCATACATACAGCATGCTGCACTTTGGAAAAGGTGGGAAAGTCTGTTTGAGAGGCTGGCGAAACGGCAAACCGTGGAGGTGAGCTAAGGACAGAGGTCTGACCCAGATACAGGGGAATGTCAAGCTTTCCTGCAGCTCCCCGACTGGTCACAGCTCAATAAATGTGCAGTCCACTGAAAACAACAGATGATGGTATACTGGTTGGTCCATTTTGTGTTACATGTACCAATAAATGTCCATACTGATACTATTGATCTATAGCAATCGGTTATGAGTGCTGAGCAGCAATACAGATATTAGCTCATACTATAGATGTGTTTTATCAAAAATACAGCATGCCTGTCAACGAATCAGCATCCCAAAACAAGCATTTAAACCACCAAGTATTTAGTAGATGCACCTTTGGCAGACACTCAAGTCTTGACTCTCTATAGGGATTGGTCTCTATCAGCTTTTCTACATCTGGTCACTGCAAATTTTCTGTTCAAACTTAGTCAGGTTTCAAGGAGATATACAGCCATTTTCAAGTCCAACCATACTCCAGGGGCCTCATTTATGGCGCTTTTCCATTGCATGGTACCCCACGGTTTGGTTTGGGTCAGGTCGGGTCACCTCACCTCACCTCACTTTGGCGTGCTTAGCTTTTCCATCGAGTTTAGTATCACTTCGCAGTGGGAGGGATTATAGGCGTGTCGTTATATTTGCGCTGCCTACTGCTGTGACATCATACAAGTGAGATCGCCGTTGTACATTCCCATACATTCATTTAACGTTATTTCTCAGGCCACCACAAAATTAAAATTGGTCACCACAAATAGATGTTTGCACATCGCGTTTATTACTATCTCTGTCTCACATGACAGTTTCTGTACAAACACTCGTGACGTACGCATCACGACTGTGCCACTACAAATTGCAAGTCTGGAAGAAAAACTGGTATGGTGTTCCTGATTCTCAACCTGTGGATGTTTTTTATCGCTAAAAGGGAGTTTGGGAACTTAAAGGTGCAGTGTGTAAATGTTTGCGGCATCTAGTGGTGAGATTGCGCATTGCAACCAACGGCTCAGTCCACTGCTCACCCCTCGCTTTTGAAACGCATAGAGAAGCTATATTAGCCACACCGGAGGGCTTAAGGGCTTCTGGCGGCACAAAATGGCAACTTCCATGTAAGGCAGGGGTGGAGAACCCTGGTCCTGGAGGGCCACTGTCCTGCAGAGTTTAGTTGCAACCCCAATTAACACACCTAAAAAATCTAATTAAAGTCTTCAGGATTACTTGGAAATTAAATTCAGGTGTGTTTGGTTAGGGCTGGAACTAAACTCTGCAGGACAGTGGCCATCGAGGACCCAGGGTTCCCCACTCCTGATGTAAGGGGACCCTCGGTGTGTGCAGATAAAAACATCTCATTCTAAGGTAACAAAAACATAACAGTTCATTATGAAAGGTCTTTATGCACCCCTGATCATATCGTTTTGTATAATATTTTGCATTTATGTCAAGAGATCCTTCTAAAAATTATACACTGCACCTTTAAAGCAAAGCACAGAAGACAACATGTTTGCCTGAGACAGCGCAAGCTAGCACGAAGGCAAAGCTAATCTTTTACATTATTGTGATGACGTTGGTAGTGACGATTCTCTCAGACCAATCAGTGATCTACAGTGTTTTCGTGTCACATTTTGGTATCAGCCCAGGTCGCTTGGAACACCCACCGAGGTGGTACAAAAAAAAGGTAGAGTACTACATACTGCACCCAGTGGAAAAGCTCCCAAAAGTAAGCTGACCCGACCCAAACCAAACCGTGGTGTACTATGCAATGGAAAAGTGCCATTATAAAGCATGAGTACGCACACTTTACGATCAATTCTGTGCGAATGCATGCTTTATAATGGCTCTTTTTCATTGCATAAATCGCAAAAATCCACAGCAAAGTCCATATTTATAAAAACGGTCATTGACGTAGAAAACTGCTGAGCACCACGTCAGGGCATGAGCAGACGTACGCACTTTTTCTTGCCTGATTGCTGCAGGTTTTTGGAACTATTAGCCATTCTTGCTGCTCGAAAACGGTTTAAACATTGACAGGTGCTCTTTTATTTGTCAATGACATTGATTAGGCATCGTTGAAAGGCGGAGATCTGCAACTGTCCAGCTGCAGACCATTTCAAGCATATTTTTTTAGATTTCACGTCTGAAAGTGAGGGGTACAAGCGTTTTCTATGCGTACATTCATTTTATGAATCACATCTGTGCGCTATTAAGAAAGTATTGTTAAAGGTGCAGTGTGTAATTTTAAGAAGGATCTCTTGACAGAAATGCTAAATAATATCCAAAACTAAATTATCAGGGGTGTATAATATATAGACCTTTCATAATGAACCGTTATGTGTTTATTGCCTTAGAATGAGACGTTTTTATCTACATACACAAAGGGTCGCCATTGTGTTTATATTTGTGTAGTCTGATTATGTTATTTATATCTTAAGTCAATGTTACGTTTTGTGACAGTACAATTTGCAGTAAATCTAAACAGAAGTAAACAAGCAGACCTCAGGACAAAGGGTGTGGATCTTGCACAAACCGAAAAGGAGCAGACACAGTAATGCTTGTAACTAATATGGGATATTATTGCTTTCACAAGAATAATCTTCCATTACAATTTTGATACTCAGTACAGTTACAGTACTAAAATGAATCACCCATTGTCTTTAGTCTTTCTCTTTGACCTTTCGGCATAAGGGTGTGTCCCGGAAGAATACAGCTACCAAAAAGGTTGATCAATTAATGATGCTTTAAAAGGACTGGATCTAGAGGTTTTCATTATTAGTTTCGTATTTTAGACAGTTTCATTGGACACAAACGTGTTGTCGCAGTTACGCGGCTAAACCGAAGTGAACTTTCAGGCTGTATTTTTTATCGGTCAGGCTAGTGGCTAAACTGATCTCAGAAACAAATAGCTTGCTGAATATAAAATGTTTGGATTGCTAAAGACGAGGGGAGGCGACGAGTAAGGATTACTGTTGTGTGGAGAGGTTTGGTAGCCAGGCAAGAATTCAAGGACCTTTATCTAACATATAGTAGTATAATAGTATAATAGTTGATATGCATTAGATTTAATACATCAAAATTATTAAATAATCTTTAAAATGTAAAAATATCATGAAAAAGTACTCTATTTTTTGTAGTTATATTCGGAAAAAAAGCAAACTTTTGTATATGCAATATTACTCAAATATTTCAAGACATTTTGTGTTTTAATTTTGATGACTTTAACATTCAGTTTCTCAAAAAATGTAAATATTTTATCAAACATCACTCAAATGATGATTTACAAACAGAAATTTTCAAGATCTTCAAACTATGTACCATTATGTGCGCAATACTTTGTTGGGTATTATTTTGCATGAATTACTGCTTCCATGCGGCGTGGCATCGAGGCATTATGAGGCGGCAAGCGCGAGTGATTTACATGTTAAGTCAATGCAAAGACGCGATAAGGCAACCTGTGGCATGAATGGCGCGGAACGCGCAGAAGCCACGAATGGCGTGGAGTTGAAAAATCAAAACTTCGGTGGATTTCCGCGCCGCGTTAACCAATCAGAACCTTGCTGTAGTAGTGACATAATAACAGGAAGCGAGCGGAGTATCATCAGATTCGCAGAAGTCCCTCCCATGTCCCAAATTTCTGCGTGAATGTCTCGAATGACTAGAATTTCACGCGCGGCTTTCACGTGCGAATGAAGCGAGTAAACTCAAATGTTCAAGCGTCCAACTACACACGAATAGGGCATTTTTTCCGCCTCTACCGCAGCTGGTGTTAATGCAGCATTAGGCCTGTGGCCCTGCTGATGGGTTATTAAAGGCCAAAATTGACTAGAAGGAAAAAGCGTGGTAGAAAAAGATGCACTAGCAAGCAGATGCGTTCCGCTAAAAGTTGCTACAAACTGCAAGGAAAACACTGGTATAGTGTTCCTCCACATGTGGATGTTTATAAAAGGGAGTTTGGGAACTTACAACAAAGCACAGATGACAACAGGTTTGCTCGAGACATTGCTGATCTTCCGTTTAGCAATGACGCTGGTAGTGACGATTCTCTCAGACCAATCAGTGATCTACACTGTATCACATCATGTTTTAGTATCAGCTCAGCTCGCTTGGAAGCCAAACCGAGGTAGTACTTAAAAAAGTACCCAGTGGAAAAGCCCTTAAAGTAAGCTGACCCGAACCAAACCATCAGGTACTATGCAATGGAAAAGTGCCAAGAGATGACTGCAGCCTTGGAAAGATTGTTAGGAAAAGCAGACTCAAGAACTTGGAAGAGAAGTGGACTGAAGCTGGAGTCAGTGCATCAAGAGACACCACACACAGACGTCTTAAGGAAATGGGCTACAACTGTCACCTTCATAGAACCAAGAAACAACGTCAGAAGCGTCTCAACTGGGCTAAGGAGAAAAAGAACTGAAGTGGTGCCCAGTGATCCAAAGTTTGAGAATTATATTCCAATTTTTTAAGAAACTGCTTTTTTTATTTTTTTGAGCTGTTAGTCTGAATCATCAAAATAAAAAAGGTCTTGAAATATAGTGTGCAAGGAATCTTGCATATACAAAAATTTGCTTCTCTGTGATATTTACTTTTCATTTATTTCCCTTGTTAAAATAAGAAATAAACTACTTTAAAATGACTCTGTTGTTATTGATTCTATGTGTAAGTCTACTGGAAGTTGCATTATGTCTACAAAAGCTGTTAGTTTATGAAGTTGCTCCTCAAACCATCACTTTTAAATACGTTTAATGAACATGGGACAATTGTCAGCCATTGGTGAGCCAAACAGACAGACTTGCCCCAAACTCATGCCACTCTTGTTAAATGTTGTTAAAGGATTAGTCCATTTTCTTAAAAAAAAAAAAAAAACATCCAGATAATTTACTCGGCACCATGTCATCCAAAATGTTGATGTTTTTCTTTGTTCAGTCGAGAAGAAATTATGTTTTTTTGAGGAAAACATTCCAGGATTTTTCTCCTTTTAATGGACTTTAATGGACCCCAACCCTTAACAGTTTTAATCCAGTTTAAAATTGCAAGTTCAAAGGACTCTAAATGATCTCAAACGAGGCATAAGGGTCTTATCTAGTGAAATAATTGTCATTTTTGCCAAGAAAAAGAAAAAATATGCACTTTTAAACCACAACTTCTGTCTATCTCCGGTCCTGTGAAGCGCCAGCGCGACCTCACATAATTGCGTAATAACGCCGAAAGGTCACGTGTTACGTATATGAAACGCACATTTGCGGACCATTTTAAACAATAAACTGACACAAAGACATTAATTAATATCATTCCTCATACATAAATGTAAAAACGGTCCTCTTTCTCCACACTTCTAAACACTAGTGCGTAGTTTCGATACGTCATCCGTGACCTCTTGATGTGATGACATATTACGTAAGGTCGTGCTGGCGCATCACAGGACCGGAGGAAGACGAGAAGTTGTGGTTTAAAAGTGCATATTTTTTATTTTTCTTGCCAAAAATGACAATTATTTTGCTAGATAAGACCCTTATGCCTCGTTTGAGATCATTTTGAGTCCTTTGAAACTGCAATTTAAACTGCATTAAAACTGTTAAGTGTTGGGGTCCATTAATTCCATTAAAATGAGAAAAATCCTGGAATTTTTATCTCAAAAAACATAATTTCTTCTCGACTAAACAAAGAAAGACATCAACATATTGGATGACATGGTGGTGAATAAATTATCTGGATTTTTTTAAGAAAATGGACTAATCCTTTTACAGTAGCTGGCTCGGTCAGGATGCTTTACTGAACATGTTTATTTAAATCCAGAGAGTCGTAGCTTTTTAGTAAATTAAACGACTAATATCCTCTTTTTAAAACAAATGACACATTTCATATTTAAAGAGATGAAAAATCTGTTATCATTTACTCACCCTCGTGTTGTTCTAAACCTGTATGAGTTTCTTTAATCTGTTTAACACAGAAGAGGATATTTTGATAAGTAATTGTAGCAACACAGTTGACGGTACCCTTCCACAATATTTGTTTTTGCTACTATAGTCAATGGGTACCATCAACTGTGTGCTTACCATCATTTATCAAAATATTTTCTGTTGTGTTTAACAGAATAAAGAAATTAATACAGGTTGAGAACAACAAGAGGGTGAGATGACAGAAATTTTATTTTTGGGTGAACTTTCCCTTTCAGATTTGCCAAATGAGGAATCTTATTGAACTCCAATGTTTCTAAAGCAAACCTGTGTTAAGAAATGGTTCGTTTATAATTTGAAAAAATTAAAAATCATCTCTTGAAATTAAAACGTAAAATTATTGGGTAACAATGAGCCACAAAAAGACTGCTGTAACAAAAGACACAAAACAGTAGCAGTGCCACACCTCTTACGGTAGCTTTGCTTTAGTTTATGGTCAGCTGAGGTAGATGAAAGTGTTTTGCTTTCTAAAGCCTCAACTATAGTTGTTTTTTACGCACAGTCGAATGCACAGTAAAGGTCTTCACAGGTCCACTAAGATCCGAAAACCTGAGGTCCCTGAGGTCCGATCGGGTCTTGGGTCTAAAAGTTTCACGTGTGACTCGGACACGGGCCGCGTATAATAATAGAGGCATTGGGTAATTTATGTGTTTTTGCCAAACAGACCCGCAGACCTGAACTCTCTCGCATGTGTGCGTCAGTGTCCGTTTCAAACCTTTCCTCTGTTTGCCAAGAGCGCTTGCGACATTGTGTGGCTGGCCGTAGATTAATTACCGGTTACCTTGGTGTCATCGTCAGATAATAAAGTAAAACAAATGGAGCACCTCGCCAAATTGGTTGCGAGACCAGCAAGGTTTCTTTCTGTCTGACTTCTGCGTGCGGGGCAACAGACTTGCACACACGTCAGTGCCGTTTACATTCGGGTTAAAAAAAATTGCAACCGGTTCGGGCCGGACTCGGGTCTAATTTTCTCTAGTTTTGTCTCAGGTCGGGTCGTTCTTAAAAAAAAAAATTATTTATGCACGTTCAGGTTAGGGTATAAAGCGATCCGGGTCATTTCGGGTTGGGTACATTTCTTTGGACCTGAGAAGACCTCTAATGGACAGCCTTGCAAAGCATCATTTCTTAGACTCTTGTGTGTGTGTGTATACATACGTTTGATGCATGCACATTGCAACAAACTGCATACTCCTGTAATGCAACTATTTGAATTTGCTTTGATTTGTCATTTTGAGTCACCTGCCATGGGTTTGTCATATTTGCGAAGGGCACAACAAAAGCTGACAAGTCCCTGGGCCAGAACAAGCAAGATTTGGGCCAGTTGATGGAATGGTCACTTGGCTAAATGAGCCAGTACCTTCATCTATGCCTTGTGCATATGTAGAGCTACTGCTGACCAAGCAGACAACAACTGGATGATCAGATAAAAGAGTAAGAACTACACTATGCACAATGAATTTACTTCGTTTAGTTTGATATCCTTAAAACGCAACTCTCATATCGACAAGTGCTAACAAAAACAAAGACACACAAAAAGCACATCCATCCAGCAGTAAATAAAATTGCTCATAAGCTTGTCCTGTATGTACTTAAACTTTGCTGTTGTCGTGACAGGAGAAAATTTGAACTCATACTTGTGTGGAAAAGGCCCTCTGGCTCCGACATTTTGTTTATGTTTGCATTCACAGTTCCCCTTCACTCCCTAAAACAGATTTTTTTGGGATCTCTGATGGTTCCCACTTCACTCCAGCAGGTTTCTAGTCTCAGACGGGAAGTCAAGGACTGCCTAAAGTACAGTTTGTTCACTGATATCTGAGGCATATATTGTGTAAAAACAGCAAGAGTTGGCTATATATCATGATTTGATTGTCAGTTCTGGTGGAAAAATTGTCAAAAAATGGTCCCAGACACTCACTTGGGCAGTAACCTTGTCAAAAAATACACATTTGCACTTAAATAGTTCATATTAGTACCTTAAATGTATATATTGGTATCAAATGTATACGCATCTATACCTAAATTGTACATATTAGGCCCTTTTTGACAGCCAGGGACCATTTTTTGGACACTGCTTGGTCAGGGGATTTACATGTTGGTCATACACTTTCATACTGGGTGATTGTTGGCCAGACAAAAACTACAAAATGGACTACAGTAGATAGTGCCTTGCCAAATGCCTCTGCTATGTCCTGAAGAAAAAACACCAGGAGCCATAAACAGATCTACAGATCATTACTTGGTTGGATGGTATTCAAATCAACAAATGAGCATTTTTCAACAATGCTTTTTAATTCAACATAAATATGGTATTGTATAATCCGCCTATTGACATTTACTAAGAGAAGATTTGGACTGAGTCACACACACATTTCTGCCATGTTCTCATGGGATAGGACTGGAACACAGGACAAGCTTTTAAGTGCCTGGAGCTTGTGTGAGATTCATCCATCAGACCACAAACATTTGGGAAGGGGCAGCGTGACGAAGTGCAGAGACAAGAAAAAAACATCAGACGTACATAAACCAGGAGGATGTTTAAAAATACCTGTGTTCTGATAATGGCTTTCTTAGTTAGCAAACCCAAACTGAAGAGCTAAAACTGGTACTGCTCTTTTAAAGTTTATAGTGAAGTTATGTTTTAG
This sequence comes from Paramisgurnus dabryanus, assembly GCF_030506205.2. Classification (NCBI taxonomy): domain Eukaryota; kingdom Metazoa; phylum Chordata; class Actinopteri; order Cypriniformes; family Cobitidae; genus Paramisgurnus; species Paramisgurnus dabryanus. Next base: position 10,359,129 of record NC_133358.1, on the reverse strand, counting down.
TAAAGCTTAATGAGGATGTGACTCAACTCCCCTCTTTTTATATTATTTGAACTTTAAAGTTCTCCATAATGTGTACCAATATGATCACAGCATTAAGTGCGTGTTTTGAGCCAGAAAGAAACGTCTAAATGACATCAATAAAACAAACAGAATCACAGTTTCAATATATCTGGTCACCCAAATAGCAACTATCTCTAAAGGCTGTTTAACAACGTTGCTTTTTTAATTCTGTACTTACATTACACAAACCCAACATACAATATTATATCAGTGGACCCACTTTATACTAGGTGTTTTTGACTAATCTGTACTTGCTTTTATGTACTTAAAGTTTTTAAATATGTTTTGATGTTTTTTGATTTCATACTGTATTTATAATTGAATAGGACGATGTGTTTTCTGAGATGACGTTTAATTTGTTTAATTTTGGGTACACATTAAAGGAGTAGTTCACCTAGAAATGAAAATTAGCTCATAATTTACTCACTTTGCCTTTCCAGGTGTACATTTAGTTATACTAAATTGTGGCCGTGTGTTTGAAGTTTTTTTTAAATGGTAGCAAGCATTTATTGGTTCTCCGAATGTTAGAACGATCACCGCTCATACTGCACATCAACATGGAGCAGGCATGCCACCATTCATTCAATACGTGTTCACAAGGGTGTCACGATTCTCAAAAAAAATTCACCAGTCTACAGTTAGGCAAACAATCTACAAATGGAGACGCTTTGGGACTGTTGTTACTCTACCAAGAAGTGGGCGCCCAGTCAAAATCACACCAAGAGCACAACGAAGACTCATCAATGAGGTAAAGAGCAACCTCGAATGACAGCTAAAGATTTGAAGCATCATTGGAACTTGCTAACATCTCTGTTCATGAGTCTACAATACGTTAACACTGAACAAGCAGGGTATCCACGGCAGGACACCACGAATGAAGTCACTGCTTTCTAAAAAGAACATTGCTGAACACGCCTGAAGTTTGCAAAAGAGCACACTGACACTCCAAAGCGGTATTGGCAAAATGTTTTGTGGACTGATGAAACTAAGATATTTGGAAAAACACACAGCACTACATCTGACGAAGAAAGGGCACGGCATATCACCATGAAAAAAATCATCCAAACTGTAAAGTATGGTGGAGGAAACATGATTTGGGCCTGCCTTGCTGCATCAGGGTCTGGCCAGCTTGCAATCATTGAGGGGAAGATGAATTCCCAACTATATCAGACAATTTTTCAGGATAATGTGAGAATGTCTGTACGACAGCTGAAACCGTGTAGAAGGTGGGTGATGCAACAGGACAACGAACCAAAACACAGCAGGAAGTCCACAACAGAATGGCTTCAGAAAAACAAAATTGGGTTTTGGAGTGGCCAAGTCAGAGCCCAGACCTCAACCCAATAGAGATGCTATGGATTGACTTGAAGAGTGCCGTACACTAGGGTCCCGCTTTTATGAAAAAATATTTTGCCCGCCCTGCAACACTGCATCTATTTTTACAACGCGCACCGCCACCCACTACTAGGCATTTGTAATGTAAATAAAAAGAGGCTTTATTTCAGCATAAAAGTGCTTGGAAACAGCCATTAGATTACATCGCCCTGTAAACTGGCAACAACATATGCGAATGAACCATAGAAACCACCTGGTCATTAATATAGAGAAAGGATAATGATAAACATTTTCAACATTTACAAAGCAGCGTTTGTATTATCTATTCACAAATTCCCTACCTTAATTTCTCCCGGAGATCGTCTTTCATCTTTTATTTCTCCGTTTGTTTTGTTGTTGTGGCTGGCAGTGGGAGCTTGGCCCTTCCATAACGTGATGCAAAAGGTTTGGGGATATCAAGGGCTCTATCTTACACCCGGCGCAATGCAGCGCAATGCGCGACGCAAGTGTCTTTTGCTAGTTTCCACCCTGCGCAATTATCATTTTCACGGTTAGCGCCACGTTGATTAAACAGCAAATGCATTTGCGCCCCCTTTTGCGCCCATGGGCGTTTTGGTCTGAAAACGAGGTGTGTTCAGGCGCATTGTTGGCGCGTTGCTATTTTGAGGCAACTAAAATAGACTACGCCATTGACCAACAAAAACCTGCTCTAAAGTCTAAAGTCAATGGCGCAATATGTTTTTTGTTATTTAAAGAGCGCATTAGTAATGTGTGCCTATAAACGGGACGACAACGTGGGTTTGCTTATCACATACATGAATGCGCAGCAACACAAAAATGCTTTTAAATATGAAAGATTAAAGGATTGAATGTAAAAGATTATTATTGAGTCTCTTGGACATAAATGAGGACTAATTATGAGACGTTAGAAGACAAAAAGAGCTGCTTCACCTGTAGCCTGGTAAGTAAATAAATGCTTTGCTTTAAACAAATGCATCTGTTTTAAAATGTTTTTTTTTTTTTAATGCTAACTCACGGATTTATTGTATATGATGACTCTGTGGATATGGTGAGATCAGAAACATTTTTAAGTAATGCTTAAAAAAACTGAAGCTGTCCAAGTGCTGAAATGTGCGGAGAGCCGTTTGTAAATTCTTTATCTCCTTTTTGTTACAAATAAAGTATTTTTAGAGTACAAACCTTTTCTTACATAATTGTAAATTATTTTTGGATGATATTGGATAGCCATACATTTAAAGCAATTAAAAGCCTACTTTTTTAATTCCATGACTAAAAGAAAACAGGTTTTAAAGGTTTTAATAAAAAATAACAATTTCAATAAAAGTGAAAAACAACACAATTATTTAACATTAATCCTAAACTGGGGATCTTCTTCCTCCGCTTAGTTTTTCAGTTTACAAAGTCCGTGATCTTAATAGGGATAAGACATAGTGTCATGATTTCGGTCTTATTGGCCGCTTTGTCTTTGTTTCACCATGTGTTGTGTTGTGTTTATGTTTTGACAGCTCCACACGTGCGCGCCTTCCACCTGGTGACCTCATTATCTCCGACTCTTCTCACCGGCGTCCCACACCTGATCCTTATTATTTGCCCATCCGGTTTGATTTAAATTCCCCTCGCTTCCTCTGTTCCTTGCAAGTTCGTCTTAGTGTGTTCCTGCCCGCTAGCTCTGTCTAGTTCTTGTCTAGTCTAGTTCTTGTTGTGTCTAAGTTTATTCTTAGATTATTTTCACCGTGCTCTCTGCTGCCTTTGCCCCGTTAGATTCCCCGCCCTGCTGGCTGTCTCTCCTTATTTGTGTGGCCTCCATCAAGTCTTCGGATTCTCTCGGTCAGAGTAACTCCTATCGTTATCTACACCTTTCGCTGTCCAGCCGCAGTGCGCTCATGTGCGCGTAATTCTGCTGAAGACGCTGACAGCCGCAGTGCGCTCTAGCGCGTAATTCTGCTTATCACCCAGACTGTTGCAGTGCGCTGTCCAGCGCGCGTGCTGCTGAAGACTCTGACCGCTTCTCTCTCTCTCTGTACCCCGCCAGGAACTCGTCTCTGTTGACGGACTGTGTGGTTGTCTTGCAGTCCGGCTGAGTTTTCCCACACCTGAGCCCGACGAGAGGATATCGTTGTGTTTCGCCTCTCCAGTGTTTCCAGTTCCCCGCACCTTTTTCACATGGACACAGTGTTTTCTCTTATACATTTTGCATTTTTATCTGAAGTCATTGAGTGTTTTTCTCGTATACATACCATCTGAAGACATTGAGTGTGATCTCCTATACATACCATTAAAACCCTCTGCTCTGGGATTCCGTGTTGTGTAGTTCCTAACAGGACGAACTTGCCAGAATGGATCCCGCGGAGGGTGAGGACTTTTCTGCCCGTATGTCGGACCTTTCCTCACGTTTGGACCAGCTCAGTGCCGATGCCACCCAACTCAGCCTGCCATCGCAGACGGAGCCTCATGTTACTGCCCCACCTCCATACGATGGTAATCCTACCTCCTGTCGGGCTTTTTTGACTCAATGCTCTTTGATTTTTGCCCTCCAGCCCCGCCGCTATTTCTTGGAGATCACCCGGGTTGCATTTGTGATCACCCTTCTGATTGGCAAGGCGCGCGAGTGGGCTACGGCCGTGTGGGACGCCCGCGATCCTTGCTGTCGGTCGTTTCAGAAGTTTCGCGAGGAGATGGAGCGCTTTTCGACCGTTCAGTGCGCGGGGACGCCGCTGCGGCTCGGTTGGCACATCTGGTTCAGGGAGGACACACAGTCACCGAGTACGCCATCGAGTTTAAGACCCTAGCGGCTGCCTGCCACTGGAATGAAGCGGCTCTCCGAGCGCAGTTTGTCGAGGGGTTGGCTGATGATCTCCAGGACGATTTAATTCTGCTGAAGACGCTGACAGCCGCAGTGCGCTCTAGCGCGTAATTCTGCTTATCACCCAGACTGTTGCAGTGCGCTGTCCAGCGCGCGTGCTGCTGAAGACTCTGACCGCTTCTCTCTCTCTCTCTGTACCCCGCCAGGAACTCGTCTCTGTTGACGGACTGTGTGGTTGTCTTGCAGTCCGGCTGAGTTTTCCCACACCTGAGCCCGACGAGAGGATATCGTTGTGTTTCGCCTCTCCAGTGTTTCCAGTTCCCCGCACCTTTTTCACATGGACACAGAGTGTTTTCTCTTATACATTTTGCATTTTTATCTGAAGTCATTGAGTGTTTTTCTCGTATACATACCATCTGAAGACATTGAGTGTGATCTCCTATACATACCATTAAAACCCTCTGCTCTGGGATTCCGTGTTGTGTAGTTCCTAACACATAGTGCCAGCGCAACTGGCTTTTAAAGGGGATGAGAGCTGAGACTCTCATTGGTTTATTTCACGTTACGTCCAAAATACTCCCATTACTCATTAAAAAAAGGGCCAACCCTTTTCGACCGTGCGCTCGGCGCACAAACCATTTTTCCCGTCGTTAAATTAGCAAAAGTGGATTCGGACACTTTAAAGAGCACCAATTATGCTAATAAATTAGCACGTTAGCACGTTATTGTAATATCCCATAGTACATACATGTTATTAAAACTTGAACTAATGCACTGTGAGTCTTATAAATTGCTTACATACCTCAACGATTTCTGCATGTCTGGAAAACGCTCGGTTTAGTTCCTGTATCCGCCTCCCAAAATGTCTAGTTTATTCGGATTGGTCAGATGACTACTCAACTGTTATTGGTCAACTGGGTTCGGTGTGTGTTTGAAAGGTTACGCCCCTGACTACGCGTGGATTTTCCAGTTCTGACTGAGAGTCACAGGCAACGTAAACAAGCGCTATATTTCTCTATAAACGATGGTGTCTGTACTGCCTTACCACTTCAAGCTCGATCCAGAGAGTTCAGACGGCGTTACGATATAAACGATCTCCGTCAATGAACGCGATTGGATTTAACTTTTTTAGGTGTCCTTAGCTCTGCCAGAATGCTAAACGAAGACGAAAATGTGTTGCAAAGACATCCAAAAGGTAATTATAACGTACTACATTACTTTGCAAACTATATGGAAACACCAAATGTAGCACATAGAAGGTTTTATTTGAAATGATTATAAAACTATTTCACTTATTAACATTATTTTACTATAGTAAACTTTATTATAAAAGACCGCTTACATACTATATTACTGTGCAAACTATATGGAAACACCAAATGTAGCACATAGAAAGTATTTGTTGAAATGATTATAAAACTATTTCACTTATTAACATTATTTTACTATTGTAAACTTTATTATAAAAGACTGTTACATACTATATTACTGTGCAAACTATATGGAAACACCAAATGTAGCACAAAGAAAGTATTAATTGAAATGAATGTTCTACATTATTTCACTATGGTAAAGTTTATTATGAAAAACTGCTTACTTATAAGTGCTATGTTTTTACTTATTAGGTTTTAAGGAGAATGTAACAGGTTCCAGGGCCTCTTACCTGCGTGATTCATCATCCAGGTTTTGCACAAATTGTCTAAATCCCTACACACAGAACATTTATTGTACCGACTATAAGCCTTTGAGGTGCAGGACTAGAGTAAGTTTTATTACATTTTTAAACCAATAACACTAAAGTATCATTATAGTAACAAAGTACCCAAAAGAACAAAAGATGCAACTTTAAAGAAAATATAATAGTCAGTCAAAAGTTTTTTTTATTTATTACAAATATATATTTAAATGTTAAACAATATACAAATAAACATACTTTAGTAACCATATTGTGCTCTTGTTTCAAAAATTGTTCAATTCATTTCTTACAGCTATCTATTCAGATAAATGGCATATCAAAGCTTTGTCAGCTGGTGCTATCTAAGACGACACTATAAGGTTATCATCCTGTCGTGTGTTGTTCTCCAGATACGCTTGGAGCTTCCTGATCAGATCGGTCACAATTTTGGCTTTCGACGACCCCTGCACTGAAGATGGCATGCAATCACGTCCTCCTTTGAAGGTCTCTCAAACTGTGATGCCAGATCCATTGGAATCGGGGTTTCCTTCAGCTTATCTTCAAATACCTCATCAAACACAAGCCTGATCACATCATCCACATAACTGTAGAAATATTGCAGTCAATAAATCTTTTGTTTTGATCATTTATTTCCCTGCTTCATACATTAAGTTTTTAATTATGAATGTATTTGAAATAAAACATTACTGCTTACGGTATGTCACTTGTGTGTTTTGGGAACATAGCCTTGTACTTTTCCTCTCCTGCTTTTTTTACGGCTTGGTGACATTGTAATGGATGGCTGCAAGGTACAAATACCTGTAAAATATAAACAAGCAATTAATTTATTGTAAAAGTAAATACTACTTTATTTAACACAGTTACTAAAATACTTAAATACCTGCACAGCATTCCAATAAATGAGAAAATCAATTTTTTTTGCTGCAAATCTGAAACCTCAGGCTACGGACGGCAAAGGCATCCACTGATGATGATGATGGAAACATTGTGAAACAATGCTACTGCCTGGGTTCCTATGATTATGCAGAGAAAAAAAACTTTGTCATCATCAGTTATACATTTAAGACTGGTAGTGGTTTCACTAGCTAAATACATCATATGTGTTAAACACCTTTGCTCCTCATATGCCAGTCTGACTCCTTGTACTGTGTGATGATGTGTAGAAGGATGTGTACAGCTGCGAATCTAAGATATAGACAAATAAAACAAACATGTATTCAGTCAAAAAGACATATTATAACAATAGAGTACCATGACTATAAATCGTTAGACTATTCATTAAAACGTAAATGTATTACATATTACATGGCCCAACATTAGCAACACACATTACGTGTTTACTTCGTTTCAAAATCTAAGAAAGCTTCAAGTAAATACAACAGTAAAATACATATAACTTTAAACAAATCATCTGTACTTAGAGTTTCTTGAGTTTGATCATGAGAACAAATTTTACCGGTAACAGTTTAGCTGGCATTTGTATTTGTATTTATCTTAGCAGCTTAGCAAGTTTGTAAACATGTCTAAACCAACATCGATAAAAAAAACGAAAGCCTGCATAATTCAACATACACGTGTGTAAATATGGTACGTTGTTTATGAAATACAGTATTACAACACAAAACAATTAGCTTGCAAGCTTAGCTCTACGCACATTATGTTAATCTCCGGTTACCGGTTACGTAATGTACAGTAAAAGGCAAATAATAAACATGAATACTTACAGTCTGTGATCCAGAAGTGCACAGTAATCCAACTTTCAAGAGGAGACGTCGCGCAAATCCAGCTTCGGTTCATGAGAAGCAGTTATTGTGAAAACTCCGTGAACAACTTCTGACTGGATTTTTCCGGAACCGTATTAAACATGATGTCCTCTGTGGAAGTCCATAAAGTGCTATTTTGCCCTCGCATCTAAAGAGACAGCGTCTACTCGAGAGATTTAATCACTTAAACAATGAAACAAGAGTTTGCAAACAGAGTCAAAGCAGGGACTCACAACCTCCGCCATTTTAGCTCTCTTCTGACTCGGCGCTCCCCACCCCACCCTCGTCTTTGAGGGCGTACCCAAGCAAAGCAGAGAGGGCTGAACTATGATAATGTTGGTCTTATCTACGTCACTAATCCCAGGAAGTAAACTGTTGCCTACAATCCGAGTGTTTTTTGTAGTCCTCGAACATTAGAGACGATAACTCGCGTCATCGTTTTCTTTGAGGTATGTACTTTTTGAATATCGTTAGCATGTACTAATGCACACTTACACACAAAAGGATGTTTAAAAACGTGTATCCCATAATAGGTGCTCTTTAAACAATGCGCTTAGATTGTTAAAATAGGACCCATTATGTTTGTCAATACCCTTGACTTAGATGAAGATCAGGTCACATTTTATGACAAATTTATGTAAAAACCATAAAATTCCAAAAAGGTACACATATTTATTCTTGCCACTGTATGAATTCCTTTATGTGATGATGGATGGGCTTCAAACACGCGGCGGTTATTCAGTATGCACTATTCAACTCTAAATGTGTTTGGATGAAGAGAGGTAGTCATATACAACTAGGATGGCATTAAGTTATGGAGCGAATTTTGTGCCAATATTTTACAAACAAATACAGCATTTTGCAAACAAACTCAATCTGTTTTACAAAGGGAAAACTTGACTCGCAAACAAACAGAAAACGCTTTGCAAATAATAAAGGCAATTTGAGAGAAAATGCAGATGTGTTACAAATATGTACTGTGTTTTGTAAATGTGACCATGATTTTTTCACAAATGTTACCATGATTTTTTCACAAATGTGACCATGATTTTCTCACAAATGGGACCATGATTTTCTCACAAATGGGACCATGATTTTCTCACAAATGGGACCATGATTTTCTCACAAATGGGACCATGATTTTCTCACAAATGGGACCATGATTTTCTCACAAATGGGACCATGCAATCCAGAACAGCAGATGGCGCTGTTTCAACTTTTTCAGTTGAAAAGCCCAGGGGAAAAGCCCTGAATTTTAACATACATATCACCCCTGACAGTGGCAGCAACTGAATAAAGACATTTCATTTGTCGGGCTTCATTCTGTTAATCTCACTGATTTTATTGTAAGTGTTAATAATAATAAATGTTTGTTAATAGTAAACAAATTCTGTGTGTCAAGACAATGAATTCAACTTACAATGCTTATCAAAAGATGCAGGATAATAAATGAAACTCTTTGGAGAAAGAGTGTGGTAGGGACATAATAAACCCAACATCGGCTGTCTGGACAGAGTGGCCAGTTCAAGCAACAGTAACCAACCAACCAGGATCATAGTCATTTGAGCACTCTGAACAAGATAAACTTCTACAAAATGTTAATCCTTTTAAAGTTGGTCTTATCTTGTCAGGCTAGGAGGACCAGTTTAAACCAGCTTCTTTCACAATAGCCAAGCTGGCAAAGCTTCCAGCCTAGTCAAGCTGGTTTGGGCTGGTGTGATCAGCCTGACCAGCTACAGTATAAAAGCAAAAATCCTTCTAATACTAGCTTAAGCTAAAACCAGGCTGGAACACCATCTTAACACTCTGGGGTCGGCTGCGGCGCGGGCGCCTCAAACTCTTTATTTTTTAATCACTCCCCAAAGAGACTTAGATAACTCTGCTGATTTTGGACATACAGATATGATTTATACATCATTTAAAACGTTAAAGTGTCTAGTTTTTTTCTGTCCACTCCCAATAAAAACAGAATGTTGTGCTTTTCGCAAAATTAAGAAAATAAACATGATGCGCGTTTTGTTCTCTCTCCCTAAGTGAAGTCCTTTCAGAAACACGTCAGAAAAATGAACTGTAACTTAACGAATACTTGTCATACAAACAAAAGATAAATGTCTACATAATGCTTCGAATGTCTGCTTTTAAATGATGTAAGTGAAATCGAAAACAAATATTGTAATTCGTTGTTAACTGTATTAGAAGAGAGAGATGTGCCGTCTTTCTTCTGTTGCTTCATTATCTATAATGAGCCACGCCCCGCTCCATTGAAGAGAAGAGCAGAGATCATCCATATTCATTAATCAACCCCACAGTCAATGGACATTCCGTCTCTGCAGCCATTCACTGCTGTGTTGAGTTTTAATCCGAGTGCTGGAAACATGACATCTACTTGTTTACTAGTGACTGTAACTAAAGTTATCTCCAGACGCGAGTGTGACTCGATCGACGTCCAGACGCACACACAAACACACAATGCCTCATATTTGAAGCGCTTTGTGGTATCATTATAAAAGATGCGATTGCACACACCACATAACTGTTTACTCGCGCCTAAATCTCCAGACAGACGCGAGTGTGTGTGCTTCGTCAGTGTGATAGGATCGATGTTCAAACTCACACACACACGATGCCTCATTTTTGATGCGCTTTGTGGTATTCTTAAGATGCAAGTGTGTGTGCTTCGTCTGTGTGACGCGATGTCCAAACTCACACACAAACATACGATGCCTCATATTTGACGCACTTTGTGGTGTTCTTATAAAAGATGCAAGTGTGTGTGCTTCGACGGTGTGACGCGATGTACAAATGCACACACAAAGACACGATGCCTCATTTGACGCGCTTTTTGGTATTCTTATAAAAGACGATTGCAAACATCACATCTACTTGGTTACTCTCGCCTAGTAAATAAAAGTTATCTCCATGCGCTTATGTTTTCTTTGTGCTTCCGTCAGACGTGATCAACGGCCAAACGCATACACAAACACACAATCATATTTGACGCACTTTGTATTAAGACGCATCTAAACACATCTAAAACCCAGTTTATTCGCGTATATCTCTGCACAGTAAGTTTATTTAATGCAGGATCATGCATGTGAAGGCATTTCTTTTGTCTTGCTTTCACAAACAAACACTTAACAATAATGGCATCTTCACATTCCTGCCTAAAGGCTCATTATGCAGCTCATTATGCAAGTGTATTGTTCTTCAGCAGTGTATTGTCAATCACAGATTATTCAAGAGCTTCCAGCCTCCTTGCATATTGCCTTCCTAACCAAAAAGTGACTTTGAAATTGTAAATCAATATATTGTGTTATGTGAAGGAGTAAGCAGAATGATTTTCACATCATTTTAAAGAAAAAACTCTAGACTACTAGATCCTGCTTTGAAAAGTTTTAGGAAAACATGTTTAGAATGAGTTTTGTGGACTTATATCAGTCACTTAAATTTTTTTCTTTTTCAAAAACCACGCATAAACATTTTTCTCTCAAAAATACAAACATGTACATACATGTTAATCATATAATATAGTAGCCCAGTTTGTGCTGAATGCAGTGTTATAAGACTTTTGCCATTATTATGTTTTTAAGCAACTAAAAAAAGCACAAATGTCAGTGCAGGTCAAAACTTCTCCAGGGCCCTAAAAACCCCTTAGACCCCAGAGGGTTAAACCAGTCAACCAGCATAGGCTGGTATTAGCTGTTATTTTTCTGCAGGGGATATAATAAATTTTATTTATAATGCACTTTCTAAAACTCAAAGCACCATAATATATGAGATTCTCAGGAACATACACATACAAAAGTAAACAAGTTAGTAATAATCATTTTGCAATAGTAAGCTATTTTAAAAGGATAAGTCTTTAAGGATCACTTAAAACAGTCCAGTGATGGTGAGTTTCTTATCACCAAAAGAAGAGAATTTAGAGAATCAGACGGGGTATAGGGATTGACAATTGCAAATGTATAGAATTCAGATGGAATTCAATGTCTTTACACACAGAATGTGTTTACTATTAACAGACATTAATTATTATCAACACTTTCAATAAATCCAGAGATTAACAACATGAACCACGAAAAATTAATTTAGTCTTCATTCAGTTGCTGGCACTGTCCGGGGTGATATGTAAGTTAAAATTCAGGGCTTTTCAGGGAGACTAGTTGAAAATGCCTAATAAGGTTGAAACAGCGCCATCTGCTGTTTTGGATTGCATGGTCACATTTGTGAGAAAATCATGGTCCCGTTTGTGAGAAAATCATGGTCCCATTTGTGAGAAAATCATGGTCCCATTTGTGAGAAAATCATGGTCACATTTGTGAGAAAATCATGGTCACATTTGTGAGAAAATCATGGTCCCATTTGTGAGAAAATCATGGTCACATTTGTGAAAAAATCCTGGTCATATTTACAAAACACAGTACATATTTGTAACACCTCTGCATTTTCTCTCAAATTGCCTTTATTATTTGCAAAGTTTTTTCTGTTAGTTTGCGAGTCAAGTTTTCCCTTTGCAAAGCAGATTGAGTTTGTTTGCAAAATGCCAAATTTGTTTGTAAAATTATGGCACAAAATTCGCTCCATATTAAGTTAACTAAATTATGGGGTAATTCTTATTTGTGGGTAAATTATTTCCTATACACAATTTCTGAAAATAGTTGAAACTACTGTTTCCAATATGAATAATCTGTTGTCACAAACTCATGGTTTGGGAATCGGAAACTCACATTAAATGGTCTGTGTTGCAGGTCAAAATACATCATTGCAAGCTCATTGAGTTTGATTGAGAATAATTGGCAAACAATGACCACACAGAGAGCAGTGTTCAAGACCTGGCTAGAGAACGACCAACATGCTGAACTGTGTTTCAACTCATAATGGCACAGAACAGGCAGAAAAAGCATGATGGGAAATCTCACTCCCATGGGTAACAGGAATCCTTCCTCGCTGTGGGAAAATCAACATTTGGTGAAATGTAAAGAATGCGGATGGGCTACCGGGACTATCGTGCCTTAGGGTGCCGGTTCGGTCCATACTTTGAAAAAAGCCTGAGCGGTGCCAAAATGCTTTCAGATACAGCTGTGGTTTTGCTTGAGATGCTTGGCATCACACAAATTCTTTGCTGTTTATAACAGCCTTATGTTTTCAAGGTGTTTACTCAAAAGGCTTTAATATCACTCATTCAGCTGAAGAGCATATTGGTAACTGATACAACAGATTCTCAAAATCTTCAAAGGGCTGCAGGGTAATCCACAAAAAAGGATGTTGTTTTACAGTGTATGAACACAAACTAAATAAACAAATGCCTACAATCTGTGATGATTTTGACATAACCGGTATTCAGAGCTAAGAGGACCTCTATAGACAGAAGAACAGATTACACCTGCACCACATTACAGCACTAAAAATACCAGCAGTCTCTCACAACTTAGAAATCAAAGACGATACATATAAACACAAAACAACCACATCAGAGGGTTTCTGTTTCTATTAATAATTGTAAATAACACAAATGAGACAGATTTTTCTAAATATAGGTAAAACGTCACAGCAATTTTGTATCACTATGCACAGAAAGACATAAATAGAGGGCGACTGGCAAAATCAACTCTTTGATCGTACACACATGCCGTGTAAAGTTTATAGAAAACGTTAGTGCTTTGACAGTCATATCCATGACAACCAAGCGAAACGTTTGGCAACACCGAGCTGAAACAAAGCATGAGGCGGCACAACAAATTTGCCAGTTTCATTCAACACACTTAAAAAAAGTTTCAAAGAGAGTTGTTGACAAATGCAAATGTATCCCAGGTGACTCGAGCAGGCATTGTGAAAACAACAAGCTATGGCATGGCAGCATCAAGTAAAGGTCATTCCAGGACAGTTCCCTGGAATAACCAAACTATTCACATCCCTCTTCATAGATGCGAATGTTTAAAACTATAGATAAGTGACTGTTCTCTGTTTTACAATAGTATATACTACAATAATCAGACTTATTCTAAACAAAAAAAATCAATGATTTGTGATCCAGTCAAACTTAGGTTATTTTTTGATTTACTGCTAGCTGCGTTTCCATTACGGATTTGCGCAAATCTTCATTATTGCGAAATGGCAGCGTTTCAATTAACCGCGGATATGCGACTGAAACTTCGTTTTTCTTCTCGCGTCTTTATAAACATCATGTCGACTGATGTTGGTAGGTTTACTAATATCACATCCACCGCACTAGGCATTATTTTTAACCAAAGAAGATGTAAGCGTATCCAAACATTAATGCTTAAAAAAGCTCCTTGTACTTAGCAGCGGCAGTGTACACTCACCTAAAGGATTATTAGGAACACCTGTTCAATTTCTCATTAATGCAATTATCTAATCAACCAATCACATGGCAGTTGCTTCAATGCATTTAGGGGTGTGGTCCTGGTCAAGACAATCTCCTGAACTCCAAACTGAATTTCAGAATGGGAAAGAAAAGTGATTTAAGCAATTTTGAGCATGGCATGGTTGTTGGTGCCAGACGGGCCGGTGTGAGTATTTCACAATCTGCTCAGTTACTGGGATTTTCACGCATATCCATTTCTAGGGTTTACAAAGAATGATGTGAAAGGGAAAAACATCCAGTATGCGGCAGTCCTGTGGGTGAAAATGCCTTGTTGATGCTAGGGGTCAGAGGAGAATGGGCCGACTGATTCAAGCTGATAGAAGAGCAACTAAAGTGAAATAACCACGCGTTACAACCGAGGTATGCAGTAAAGCATTTGTGAAGTCACAACACGCACAACCTTGAGGCAGATGGGCTACAACAGCAGAAGTCCCCACCGGATACCACTCATCTCCAATACAAATAGGAAAAAAGAGGCTACAATTTTCACAAGCTCATCATTTAGAAAGGTGTGATCTAATATTCGAACAACAGAATAAAATTAAGCATGTAAATGCGTTAATCGTAGTGTTTTCTCAAATCAGATCTAAAAAATACCTTGTGCACATGCGCTATGAAATTGTGCCTACAGTATGTCCAATTTCTATATTTATGTTTCATGCACTAATCCAACAATACTTATCATTAAATTGCAATAGCAAGACATTGGCATCACACATTATTATAGGAATTGCGGCATGCAGTGTGCTTTCTGCAGGGTGATTTCATAGCATTACATAAAGCAATGAAAAAGCGTCAAGCCATTCAAAAATTGTTTCCATTACACATATCTAAAAACTTCACACAACAACATTCCCCAACTTTGTACAGAGATGAAGCCCAAACTGGACAATACACCCTGTGCGCAGATGTTTAGAATATACAGTAGAGTGTACATGTAAACAAACATTTGATTGCAACATTCAGGGTAAATATACAAACTGTACTGTACTTTCAAATATGCATTTGTTTTTTAAGGAAGACAACAAAAGTTAAGTCTTCTACTCTGCTTTTCTTCATATGGAAAAATGTGTTTATGTTGAGTGCATCACGTAAAATATTGAATTCACACATAGCGGCCTTTTGAAGGCTTTTCATTTCTTACAGACTGTTGAGGTCTGCAGAAGCAGATGAACACAAACATTTCAGAAGATCTTACAGACTGACCAGTATTCTCATTTGGGGATTCATTAACCCGAGCTAATGCTCTGGGCATGTATCATGTGCGTCTGACACAAACTTATCCTCTACTCCTCACCTCTAGGGGTCATGTGTCCCCGAAGGGCAGGTAACAGGAAGGACACTTCATAAATCAGCCCCCCTTTTCTGACTGTCCTCTCCTTTACATCTTCACAAGCACAGGAGAACTGCCCCTTCATCACCTGCCTTCAACATCAGTCCTTCCCACACATCCCTTGGTTATTAGAAAAGTTTTTTGAACCAGGCCACAAGGATTTTTAAAATGAAATACTCCCAGGCTGGAAAAAAGATAAAGGCTATGTCTGACAGATGAGAAATGATGGCTTCTCAGGCTGTGTACTGCAGGTGAGCAACAAGGCACAACCGCAAAACATCTGTTTGCATGAAAGATACTTGCATGTGTCTTACCTCAACTTACTCTTACAGGTGCATGTTCCCTTTTGCCATCTATGACCAGTAAACGAATTATAATTGTTCCCTTGAGACAAGTCAGCAAATCTCTGAAAAAACATTCACCTATTCTGTTCCTATCTGATTAAATTTGAGCCTCCACCCGATCCACTGAGACCGACAGAACCTTTTAAAAACAACTGAAGACACACTTTTTCCGTATATACTTTCCACTGTTTAAAGCCCCACTGTGTAGTTTCTGAAAATGTACCGAATCGCCACTATGTAAAATAGCTATGCTTTCCTGTGAGATCAGGTTGTTTATTTAGGTACTACAAAAAAAGTTATTGATTTACTGGGAAACTGTGCAAGCGAGGCAGCTGCCTTGAAATCCGCAGCCAATAAGAGAACGAGAGGAAGGTGATGGTTTAATATCTCCACCTGTAGCTCATCATATGCAGACGTGCACAGCTGTGCTGATCTATACCATCATCGAGGACTAATAAAGTCCTTACATTCTTGAAGGCACGATGGGAAAAGTCGAAGCCTGAGGACATATCCAGAAAGCATCGAAAAATGCTGGAGGCACATCAAAAAGGGGCATAGTGAAATGACTTCCAGCTCACGAACACTCGTGAGGGCCAGACATTTATGGAACCGCGTAGAGATACAAAGTCTACTTCCAGAGCACAGTTTCACAGTTTCCTCTTCCCTTATCCTAATAGGATGGGAGGATGTTTAAGGGGCCATTTGGACATATAAATGTCCTCCCGCAAGACATGAGGCATAAATTATCTCGTATCACAGAGCTATCATAATATATCAAAATTGCTTTCAACTCATCTCTTAAACTTTAATACTTCCTCCTTTACCAGGCTAATACCTAAGATGGGATGCTACCTGTAAAGTGAGCCAATTTTGTACTTTATTATGCAACGGTTTCTGTAACATCTGCTTTACATTATAGGGTCACAGTGAGATTTTCTTATCTACAGATATTTAGTATGTTTGCAAGTCTTTTGCAAACTTGTCTGCACCTAGCTATTTACAGGGCGAATATAATTAAGCGCACAATACTTTAACACTGTGTGTCTTACTATATATACTTACACTCACCTAAAGGATTATTAGGAACACCTGTTCAATTTCTCATTAATGCAATTATCTAATCAACCAATTACATGGCAGTTGCTTCAATGCATTTAGGGGTGTGGTCCTGGTCAAGACAATCTCCTGAACTTGTTACATCCGAGGTATGCAGCAAAGCATTTGTGAAGCTACAACACGCACAACCTTGAGGCGGATGGGCTACAACAGCAGAAGACCCCACCGGTTACCACTCATCTCCACTACAAATAGGGAAAAAAGGCTACAATTTGCACGATCTCCCCAAAATTGGACAGTTGAAGACTGAAAAAATGTTGCCTGGTCTGATGAGTCTCGATTTCTGTTGAGACATTCAGATGGTAGAGTCAGAATTTGGCTTAAACAGAATGAGAACATGGATCCATCATGCCTTGTTACCACTGTGCAGGCTGGTGGTGTTTGTGTAATGGTGTGGGGGATGTTTTCTTGGCACACTTTAGGCCCCTTAGTGCCGATTGGGAATTGTTTAAATGCCACAGCCTACCTGAGCATTGTTTCTGACCATGTCCATTCCTTTATGACCACCATGTACCCATCCTCTGATGGCTGCTTCCAGCAGGATAATGCACCATGTCACAAAGCTCAAATCATTTCAAATTGGTTTCTTGAACATTTGACAATGAGTTCACTGTACTAAAATGGCCCCCACAGTCACCAGAACTCAACCCAATAGAGCATCTTTGGGATGTGGTGGAACGGGAGCTTCGTGCCCTGGATGTGCATCCCACAAATCTCCATCAACTGCAAGATGCTATCCTATTAATATGGGCCAACATTTCTAAAGAATGCTTTCAGCACCTTGTTGAATCAATGCAATGTAGAATTAAGGCAGTTCTGAAGGTGAAAGGGGTTCAAACACAGTATTAGTGTGGTGTTCCTAATAATCCTTTAGGTGAGTGTATATTTGAATCTGTCTGTGAAATCCAGGCTAAAGTCTTAATCTAGTTTTTAAGATTTAAAGTATCAAAGTTGATTTCAATCATTGATTTTACATTTATTTCAATAATTAACATGATCTTAGTCAATATTAAAAAAATCAAGGTAATGTCCTTTAAAGGCACTCTGTAAAATGCATTGCTGTTTTATTCCATTGATGCAAACTTTTAGGTAAAAGGTAAAAGTAGTCACGCCACCCTCACTGAAGTGATTCATCCATATGAATCATCACACAGATTTTCCTTTATGAAATCCTCATTTGCATTCTCTCGGAAAAAAAACATATTTGCTCTTTACACTGCCTAGCATTTTTGTTAGTGCCCTAACGCAGGCCAGATGTCCACTTGTACAATTCACTCTTATTTCAACCCATTCGGCTCAACAGATGTTTAGTTTAATTGAGTATGACCGCTGGGTGGATCCCATCGCAAAGTTCATGTTAAAAATGTGCCACAATCACGCTCTTTCTTTTAATTCAGTCAGCTCCTGGGAAGCTTAATCCTGGCGAAATAAAGCAAACAGTCAACTGGTTACAGTATAAGGTAGAGTGACTCAAAGACATGAACAGAGAGGGACAGGGTGGAGTATGTAGCTTGCTGCTGGAGCTTATGGCTTCAAATATCTCAGTGATTTCACCTAGGGATCAACAGGGTAAATGAGAGGAATGTAAACTTTTGCTTAAGTCTCCTGCATCTCAAATATGAGAAAAATACCCAGAAATTTCACAAATGTCTCCATTAAGAGTTAGGAAGAGATCTCAATTAATGATGAATGGTGTTGAAGATTTCTGTAAAACTTTACAATAAGGTTGCATTTGTTAACATTAGTAAATGCATTACTAACATGAACTAAGGAATAATCGACGATGCGCTATTGAATTATAAGAAAATAATGCACACCCAAGGTTATGCGGCACAACGCAAAGCAGAGTGCCATTACACTGTGGGTGTGCATTATTTTCAAATAATTCAAAGTACCGAAGTCAATTACTCCACTTATACCACTGTTTCCGCAAACATTGCTCTGGTACTTATTTTTATCTGTTGTGATCTTTGAACTATTTTCGCTGCTGAAACAACAAAAACAATCAACATTGCGTCTAAAATGTAAGTGACCAAATATTAATTACTCCTCATCGCCTTTATTGACCTCACTAAGGCGTTTGACCTTGTGAGCAGGAAGGGTCTGTTCCAGCTGATGCAGAAGATTGGTTGTCCCCCACAGTTGCTCAACATCATAGCTTCTTTTCATGATGACATGAAGGGGATAGTAAGTTGTGATGGCAAACCTTCTAAACCCTTCAACATCAAGAGTGGCGTCAAACAGGGATGTGTCCTTGCCCCAACCTTGTTTGGCATCTTCTTCTCCATGCTGTTAACATTTGCCTTTAGACACTCCACAGAAGGTGTTCATCTACACACCAGAAGTGACGGAAGGTTGTTCAATCTGGCCCGCCTGAAAGCCAAGACTAAAGTCCGCTCAGTACTGATTAGAGAGATGCTGTTTGCAGACGATGCAGCCCTGGTGGCGCACACTGAAGAAGAACTACAGCAGCTGCTCAGTCAATTTTCCCATGCCTGCAAAGAGTTTGGGCTCACGATCAGCATTAAAAAGACCAATGTCATGAGCCAAAACGTCCCTTCACCACCATCAATCAAAATTGACAACAATGTGCTGGAAAACACTGATAAGTTCACGTATTTGGGCTCCACCATCACCAATCACTTGTCGCTTGATAAAGAAATAGACATGCGTATTGCAAAAGCTGCTTTAATTTTGTCCAAACTCAGCAAGAAAGTGTGGGACAACAATAACATCTCATTGAATACCAAACTCAAAGTATACCAAGCATGCGTTCTCAACACATTGCTGTATAGCAGCGAAACCTGGACGACATATGCCATTCAGGAAAACCGCTTGGAAAGTTTCCATCTCCGCTGCCTGCGACGAATCCTTGGTATAACCTGGGAAGACAAGATCACAAACACATCTGTCCTGGAACAGACAAATTCCCACAGCATGCACACTTTGCTCACTCAACGGCGGCTCCGATGGATAGGTCATGTGCGCCGTATGAAGGATGGCCGTATTCCCAAGGATATACTATATGGTGAACTAGCAACAGGACACCGTCCTGTAGGCCGACCAGCACTGCGTTACAAGGATGTTTTCAAGCGTGATTTGAAAGCCACTGGTATAAACCCTGATACCTGGGAGTCACTTGCAGAAAAACGCAGTGCATGGAAAACCATAGTAAGTGATGGAATCCAAAGGGGAGAAATTAAGAGACTCCAGCAGTTGAAGGACAAAAGAAGTCGCAGGAAGGAGAGGAAATCAAGCCATGACTCCAACCTGCCATCCAGCTTTGTCTGCCTAAATTGTGGCAGAGACTGCTATGCACGAATAGGACTACTGAGCCACTCCAGATGTTGCCAACAACAAAAAAATAATTGACTGAAAATAAAGGCGCAGCCATTGTCTTTCGAGGCAGAAGGGGCCTACTATCAGATGAAAGAACAGACCCTCTTCTTTCAAAAAAAAAAAAAAAAAAACGTTTCATCCTACCTTCATTAGTTCTTTTGTAATCACCTCTCAAACATGGGTAGGTTTCTTCAAAAACACCCAATTTTGAGCAAAAAGCTGAGATAATTCCATTTTTGCGAAGGACTTTTGATAGAGATCAGATGCAGAGCGATCTTTAAAACATACATGGAGTTCTTTCTCTTTCACGTGAGGCGCTACTTCCGGGTTGTATAAGTTGCAGAATAGCGGTATTGCGGAAAGACGGAATATCTCGTCATTGGCGGGGAAGCGTTTTCTTTTAATTGACGAGATATCTCGTCAATGGCGGCGAAAGAGTTGAAAACTCCACATTTTTACCGCAGTATGTTTAACCCAATTTGTTAACTCACTTTGTGTTTGCTGCGCTTATTTGATTAACTAAGCGTTATTACATTATGCACTTTCGGTCGCCATTGAGACTAAAGGATGCAGAATCATTATCTTGTTTTGGTGATTGTTATTGGCATTTTAATCTAACGTTACTTGTCCCTGATAAGCGGACAAGCGTTGATGTCGAGCCCTGCGACGTGTTTTTAGGCTGCTTTAGTAGGCTAGGTCCAATCTTTACAACTCCTCCGTTGTATTGCGTATGTCAGTTCTTCCTCGATTTTTGTCCATTATCATAATTAATGATATTATGCATTGCAGTGAGGTTGATCTCATTTGTGCCCCCCCTGAAAAAATTAAATGTCGGTCCGTGAATTTGTGTCTGGCTCATTAGGTAAGTTATATATACATATAGATGCGCGCGTGCATGTTTCTCCGGCCTTACCCCACTTTGACGGCTTTCGGCCCCGACCTGCTTCATGCTACTGACAGAGTGGGGGGGGTAGAGTGTGGGTCGCATTATATTTATTTTTTCTAAATTAGGGTCGCTCCTAAAAAAGTTTGAAAACCACTGGTCTAAAGCAACGAATCATGCTGTGTATTGTTTAATATTGCATATTAAAGTTTTATTAAGTATTCTTCAATATTGCATATTAAAATTTTATTAATTATTTTTTAATATTGCATATATAAATAAAAAAAGATTTTAATATTAACTAATGTATGAGCAGTAAAATGTTTGTCTGGGCAAGTGCAAATGAAGAACACAGTATTATGTTTAATATATGCACTTCCAAAATATCAAGTTTAAAGAATACATCGACTGAGCACACAATATTTGCAGACAAAATTACAAAAAAGTCACAATTTGCAATAAGTTCATCTGATTTATATTCGCAGTATTATTTTAACACTGTTTAAGAACGCCTAATATGATAACATTTTTTAGCTTAAAGAACAACTACCTTATAGTGTCAATCACTACCATGGAGTTTGGAAGAAAAACCATGAGAAAATCAGAGACTTGGGAATCCCATTAAAATTTCCAACACTGCATCCGTGGAGTGACTTTAATTTCTTCTACCCTATTTCTTATTAGCTAATCCATCCAAGAGCAAAACCACCAACCACTGTACCAACAACCCATGGAAAATCATCTAATTCATATTCATGACAAAAAAGTAAACATAACGTATTCATTTGTCATTTAGCCATCCCTCCTCGTCTGTGGAGAAAAATCTCCCAGCCACACACAGAAACTCTAATGAGAAAACCAGCGGTTGTTTGAATGTGTTGCAAATCAGAGGATCTATTACCTTTCCGGATATCTGCACTATACAATGCCGTATCAAGATAACACGATGTGAAGGCCTTGCGAGGTTACCAAAAGTTTCAAATAGTTTTTCTCCCACCAGAAAACAGCAGTGAACTTCCATTCACCTGTTTCCGCCTCAGTCAGTGTAAATACCGCTTCCAAGAAGAGCAAAATAGCGAGTAAAGCATAAAGTTTATCATTCGCACCAGGATCCAAGCCATGTGCCAAACCAAACTGGTTACGATACACGGGTCATGCATTTTCACAAAAGCCAATGGCAAACATCCTCCCGATTTCAACCAGAAAAAACAACTTTGAGAGTACATAAACCTTCAATACTCATAAAGATTATCGTTATGGAGAAAATCCATGCAACACGCTAGTAGTAAGCACGGGGCGTCTGGAAAAAAGCTTGAGCTATCACACTTTAGGACTTTAAAGTATCCATTGAGCTGCCAATGCAAACTTAAGCAACTAAGCCAAGTGAATATGAAACCTTATTAAGTTTGACCAAGAAATCATACTTAAAACAATCCAAGCTTACTGGACAATCTCACATGACTGGACCAATTACAGCATCCACAGTGTTAGAGCTTAACAGCCGACTGCGAGGGCTTTGCAACCTGCAACAGTGCAGTCTGTAACATCTGTTTAAGCTCCACTGCTTGGCTGTCCACTCATTTGGGTGCATTCGAAAGTCCACGGGGCACAGAAACATCCCTTTACTTGTAAACACTCGCTGGAAAACTCTGCCGTGAGACAACACTGAAGTCGGTAATTATCTGTTATTGTGCACAGTTGGGTAACTCCAAAAACTCCACGTCCACTCAGGGAAACATCATAGGAAACTACGGATCATCGGACAATCCATCGAGACACGCGTAATATGTGTCTTCCATAATGTAGCATTCATTCCTAATGTAAAATTCGTTGAATATTTGTGGTTTACTGAATGTTGTATCTGGAAATGCAGAACGACGCATTGAAGAAGTTAAATGACACAGAACAGGAAGCTATTCACCAGGGATTAGCAATCACTTAGTTCTCCCGGTGAAGTCGGAAAAAGACCAACAGACGGTCTTAAAAAGGGATTTAAATAATGATAGCTTGATTTTGTATGTCACAACACACAACAGATCAAGTTGATCTGGACTTCAATATGAGTCTTTCTTGGATTCCCAGGAACAAACATAGGATTAAAAGGACACGGATCACATAAATAGGGTTTCATTTACACATACACACATCCAGGCTTGGATGCTTAAAAAGGAAGGGGTTCTTCTCCCATAATTCCTCTTCTTTTTTTTTTACTCCGTGAGAATACTTAGCGTTCAACCACGCTCACATCTGGGAGCCATTTTGTCCAATCCGACATCTGTGCCTGGCACCTGATACGAGAGGCATGATGCATTGGAAATTCAATATTAATATTAATATTAATATTTCATTGCGCTTAATCCAGATGTGTGGCATAACGGTGAAATGGGCGATAGCAACTGGACAACCACGTCAGTCCGACCGGCAAGAGCTCCAGACCAAAACATAACCTGGCTTTCACGGATGTAAATTGTGAAAATTGGGGATGAGCAACCTGATACCAGAAGCGTGCAAGGCGGAACACAAAGAAAAAAAGGAATGTACGTCAAGAAAACGTCACTGGAAATTGAATGAAATGATGGAAATGGAAATAAAATGATTTCTTTCCACTTGTTTGATCATAGAGATCCAGTGGAGGATGTCTGACAGATCCAAACATGACAAAACCTTTTGACCTACAGTTGGCGATGCTCAAAACCTACAGTATCTCACTGGTTCAATAAGCTACAGGTTACGTTATATAAATACAGCGCATAAAAAAACGCTTCAAAGAATTTACAGGCCATAAATTTTCAGCGATGCATGCCAGGATAATTGCTTTGACACTCAACACAAAAGAAGGAGGACTGGGTGGTATATTAGTTTCCATTGATGTAAAACATTGTTTATTTGTGTGACACAATCACTGTGTGGGAACTTTATAAGAGTGCTGAAGCGGTAAGCATTTAACATTTTAACAGCTGTTTATATTACATTAAAAAAACACAAGTCCCTGCCAAGGATTTGGGGGCTTAGCGTGACTTGCAGAGGTTATCGATGGTTCCCCAACAGAGATCTTGAATAATGATTGCTTTTAAAAAGGACACTTGATATTTCTGACTTCACAAGATGAAGATGTTTGTGCAACAGAAGGCAGGAAGAGCTTAACTTATGTACTGCTTCGACAGACCGAATACAGCTTTGAATGAAGGTCACTTGAATAATAGCGGTAGGTTTTGGTTTTTATCTCTTTTTATCTACAAAATTGTGTAGACAAACCCCTCTGATGTTCATCAGACAAACTGACCTCTGTGCTTGCCATAGCAGCCCAACATGAATTTCACCGTGTCTACCCTACCCATATTCCGTCTGCTTTTCTCATTTGTTTCGGCGTAGCGCCCCTCCTGGTCCACTAACTCCTTATATCACCCACTCCATCTTCTTCTAATACTAACCTCCCTGTCCTTATCCTCTACATCTGGTTTTCTGTCTTCTGCATGTGCAGCTGTCCCTTCTCTTGAATCATCTCTTTTGCTTGCGCTTCATGTCTGTCGACTAATTTCCTCCGTGCCCTTGCAGCTACTGCTGATTTCTCCAGTGAACGCTGGATGTTTTTGGTTTCATTGCTCGGTCAAAAGGAGCACTGGCTAGCAGATTTGTGTTGTCCTCTGACAGATATGATCTCCAGATGGATTCATCAGCATCGGTTGTCAAAGCCTCCAGAACAGAACTGTGTTTGGGGGGTTGCTTCAGCTGATAGATGCGGGCGTGATATATGACTTCAGACCAATGTCTAGACGCAAGCTTTATGATCCACAGTTTAGTTCAAGTCTACGTTTACAATGATAGATATTAAGGGTTAAACAAGACAATGAATTTAGTTTAGACAGGATGTTTAAAGGATTGTTTAACTCCATCCCCGCCAGCTTTTTTTAAGTTGTCAGTCATTTTTTATGATTTCACAAAAGTTTAATGTCTTCCAGAAAATGTCCTTCTTTAAAATATACAAACAGACAATATATCAAATGAAAGAACAGACTCTCTGCTTAAAAAAAAACCTTTCATCCTACCTTCATTTGTTCTTTTTTTATCACCTCTTAAAAAAGAGATAAGTGCGTTTAGAGATCAGATTCAGATTGATCCTCAAAACATACACTGAGTTTGAACTGTTTGGTGTGAGGGGTTGCATAAGTTGAGTAAAAGTGCCACCTGGTGGACAATAATGGAAATATGGATTGCCGGAAAAATCTATCATTGGCAGGCATGCCCGGGGTGTGTAATCAGGAGAACCGGGAGAATTCCCGGTGTGCCGCTTAACTTTTCGGATGCGGTTGAGTTTTTTTTTTACATTTGTCACGTTAGTGAGTCAATCTTCTCTTAAGTAACCCTACACACGGTCCGCATTCTGACAGCGTCTGCATGGGTTGTACCATCGCTCCCATAGAGTTGGTTGGGTCCATAATATCCCATCTTTTCAAAAACTTTTCTCAGGTAGGCTACTGCTGGTGCTTACCGATAGCTGGACCAGCCCTACCGTAACGTTACGCGTTAGGAAGGATGGGTGGGAGGAAGAGGCCAGGAGGAGCTGAAAAAGGCATTGGAGGAGGATGCTGCAAAATGTGCGAAGCTTAACGATTCATTTTCAAGAGCACAAACACAAGTGGCAACAGGTAAAGAGAGATAGGCCTATGATTAGCATTAGCAACGTAATTATCCGGCTGATACTGTTGTCAACCTATTCACAAGCAAAATATAAAATTAAAAACCTTTTGTTTATCACCCAATACTTAGCGAATCACAGACTTTGCACATATTATGTAATTTAATTTTGATAACAAAACTTAAGCTTGATCTGTATATGCAATAAAATTACTTTGTATTATTATTTTATTTTTATTACTAATTATTTTTTGTAGTGAATAAATGAATATTTAATTTTTATTTAACCTTTACATTATTGGTTGAACCATGGTGTTGTTAAAAACTATACACAATAGTAAGAGCTGAACTGTTGCTTCATTTATCCAATTTGGAAAAAGTGCTAATTTGGAATTACATCATGGAAAAAGTTGGCCGGTCTAGGGCCTGAAACTCCCGGGGCAAAAAGTGGCCTCACTCCGGCCCTGTTGGCAGGGAAGCATTTTCTCTTAACTGATGAGTTAACTCGTCAATAACTGAATGGTAAGTATAAATATCATTAAAAAAATAGATAAAGTTTATATAAATATACTTACTAGTCTTATAGTCTTACTTTTTGGTGAAGCATCGCATGATTACAGTTTAGTCGAGGTCAAGATATTTTTACTAAATAATGATTTATATTCCTGTTTGTATGTTTGTTTGTTTGTTGCTAAACCCTATAATTTGTATTTATATGTTTATGAAATTGTTTTATGACACTTTTTTTCCTTATTTAAAGCTTTTTAATAAAAAAACTATTCCAGCAATTAGCAATTACAGAGCGACGCAATCTCATTCATTTTAGTGGAAGCTTCTGGCAACTTCTGGTGACATGAGTGATAGTGACCATTTGCGACAGGAAGAGGGCTTGTTCATCTACACTTTAACAATACCTTGTTGCACTTAAATTTTTAAGTTTAATCAACTTGAAAATAACAATTAATTTGAACTTTCTTGACTAGTAAGGAGTTGCTACAGTATAAACAGGGTTCCCACACCTTAGTTAACTTCAAATTCAATTCACCTTACAAGGACTTTCCAGGTCCAATACCTCTTAAATTCAAGGACTAAATGTGGGGACACATTTCAAGTGAGAGCAAGGTTACATCGTGTTACCATTTAAGATACATTGTTACAGTTCCCTTTCGAGGGAACTCGTGCTGCGTCACTGCAGTGACACTTTGAAGACGCCTCCAGGGGTAAGTGCGTCTGAATGTGTATATCAAATTCAACCAATGGTGAGGCTTAACAAAAAAGACAGGGTGACGTGAGATTTGGCACCCACAAAGTTACTGAAAAACCCATTTCAACAAATGTATAAAATAAAACTTTTGTTCTTTTATTGTTTGATTGACATTGAGACAATATTTAGGAAAGTACAACTCTCAGAAAACGTACAAATAAATATCATGTTAGATCATATTTAATTAATATTTGAAGCTTTTGGATTGCTAGACGAAAATCTTAAATTCCACCAATATCAATTTTTTTTAACTTATTTTGCCTGTAGCTTAAAAAGAAGCAGTAAACATTCGGACTCATTTACACAGCACAAGTCACATTTTATGAATCATGTCATGGAAACTTAAATCATGGTCATAGGTGTTACAGTACTGTGTGATACAGTAAGATATGTTTGTTCTAATATGTCTTTAATGTACTGTATTTCTCCTGTAGAAGTAACACACGGTCAGCATATTTTATTGCTGCTATTTTGCAGATTGTTAGGCCTGCCAATTGTAAACTGCCTTTGATTATGTAATTATGAATGACTAATATGTTTTCACATTCTTTTGGTAGTAAAACCCTAAAAATAGCAAACCTCAAGTGGAAAGATGTTAAAATAGATTATCTCACTGTTTCAAATCAACTGTGAAAGACACGTGGACAAAAATGATGTCCGCTAATTCTCATCATATGATGTGTTAGAGAGAACAAAGTATCAGCAGGTTGATGGGATCTTTAAGCATGCACTCTTCATATTACATGTGGTGGGGATTAACAAAGTGTGTGTGTGTGTGTGCGCGCACGTGCGGGTGTATGAGAGACATAAAGGGGTAACTTCTGCATATTTGGTCCAAAATAAAATGGTTCAAATTCCATGAGTGTTCAATTACACGCTCTGGGGGTCTGAACATATGATGTGTTTCATGTTTCACGTTATTAGCTACTGATGTGGATCAAAGCATTGGAGTTTTGTTTTTACTAAAGAGTTAGAGGAGATAACAGATTTGTTTTAATGCATGGTGCCATACCATTTATTGTTACTTCAAAAAATTTATCATGTGTAATATTCATGCTATAATCCAGTGATGGGAGAGTAAATGTTTTCAAAATAGTGTACTGTACATTTTTCCAGAAACAAGTAACATTTTCCAGCAGCTGGGTAAGATCTACTTCTCCTCACATGTACTCAGCACTGAAAAGTCTGATTTGTTTAGTAAATTATTTACAGATTTAAAGTCACAATGAAATTTAAATTGAAAACAAATTCGTTTGGAATATTATGGTATTTTTTAGAATTCACTTAATTACTGTGAGCTCAATAATTATTATTATTTTTTAATTCATGTTTTAATTATTAAAAAATACAAATAAAAAAAACAAGCGGAAACATCAAAGTACCATGATTCAAAAGCAGACTCCTTTGTATTTCTCAATTCACTCTTGTGGTACTTGAATGGTTCTTGTGGTGAGGCATGAAGCCAAACACCCAAATAAAATGAAATTTTTTTAAAAACTTTTTCCCCGCCACTGATGAGCTATCTCGTCAATTAAGAAAAAACGCTTCCATGCCAATGACAAGTTTTTACGGCAATCCATATTTCTGCTATTTTGCACTAGGTGGCGCTCTTACACAACTTGAAGCATCCACTGATCCAAAAGCAGTTAATACTCTGTGGGTGGGTTGCACCAATAAGGATTAGGCCTAAATCTGGTTTAAATCAAAGCTTATTTAATAATTCTGTTGCACCAAACTTTAAACCTGTTTAAAAATAATCAGGGTTACATTTAAACTGTCATTTTGATAAAGGTTTAAATTTTACAGTAAACCTAGAATATCTTTAATCCTGTTGCTCCATCACTTTAAACTCTGTTTTAAATCTCAGTGAGGGATTAACTTTAAACTTGCATATGAGGAGGTTTAAATATCAAAATATTAAATGTCTGGCTAAATCATTAGAAACACATACCGCGAGTGTGGTGGCACTATTCAAAGATGCGTTTTTATAACGTCTCAAGTCTCGACTTTTGGTGGCTCAAAAAGATTATTGACAGCACCGGTGACAGCTACCGATCACACGCGCTCCAGACAGACGAAGGACAGTGAATGAACGGACACACGGTGGAGCTTCATGACAAATGCGTCAACACATCTTGTTCATTATATCACAATATTTCTTGATCTGTTAATTGTTTTAAAAGATTGTCAAATGTTTTTATTTGAATCAGACCTTTAGATTAGCCTACCGGTGTATGTAGGTGATTTATAATAAAAAAATTACATTACCTTTGCTTAAAGATAAACTGTTTATTTCCTTTTTGAATGACAACATCAACATTGTTGCTGTTTAATTACACCGGAAATTCACCATGGCAGACAAAATAAATCGCAGATGAAGGTTTTAATACAGTTAAAAGTTTTAATCTAAAATTTGTTAATCCGTGTTTAAATTTAAGTGGTGCAACAAAACTTGAATTAAAATTAAACTGAGATCAACAAACCCTAGATTAGCTCTAAACTCTGCTTAATTTAATCCTTGTTGGTGCAAACCACCCTGTCTATGTTTATCGTAACCTCGGTTCCCTGAGAAACGGGAACGAGACATTGCTTCAGTAGCTGACGCTATGGGACCTCCCCATAGCGTCAGCTACTGACGCAATGTCGAGAGACCGTTCTCGAAAGGGAACTGATAAAATGTAAAAATAGCAATCAGTTGTGTTAAAATGCAATATAATGTGACAGATCAAAGAGTAGAAGTGAAACATATTTCAGGTGCCAACACTTAAACGCAAACACGTGATGAAGTCACATATATGCTAATAGGCGTGTGACGTCATCACCGCCACAAGTCTCTCAAAATCCTATGGGAAACACTGAAAAGTCCTTTACAAAAATGCAATTATCTCAGATTTTATTGAGCATTTTTGAAGAAACCTACCCATATTTGAGAGGTGACAAAAAAGAGAACAAATGAAGGTAGAATGAAACTTTCTTGTTTGAAAGCAGATTCATTGATCATTCATAGAAAGTCCGTTTCATTTGATATATTGTATATTTACATATTTAAAAAAGAAAATTTTCTGGAAAGCATATTATTATTATTGAAAATAATAAAAAAATTGGCGCTGGCAACTTAAAAAAAAAAAAAAGGCAAAGTTATTGCAAAGGGATTTGAAAAAAAAATCTTTAGCCTGTACTTTTTTAAAGGGTCCATGGCATGAATATCTGACTTTTTCCATGTTTAAGTGCTATGATTGGGTCCCCGGGGCTTCTATCAACCTAGAAAATGTGAAAAAGATCAACCCAGTAACTTAGTTTTGGTAAACCATTTAGGGATGTTAACCGATGACCGTTTGACCGATGGTTGACCGTATCAACGTTAACCGGTCAAAGTTGTCGGTTGTCGGTTAAAAAAAGGGATTTGTAAATTAGGCTATTATAGACAGTGGACTAAACCCTACTACAGTTAGTCATCTCTTTCTTTCCAAGATCTTTTTGTGTGAAGTGAACAAATCCCTCACACTCAGTTTTTCATAACTGGTCTGTGTGTACTTTATAAACCAATAAAAAAACATTTGGCGCGAGGTCACTGCGTTTGGTTTCGCATGCTCACAAGGTTTGCGAAAAGTAAATGCTACAGGCTATTTTTTGATAAATTCCTTTATTCGAATAGTAAATAAAATACAGCAATAAAATAATTAAAATGAAAGTCTCTCCTGGTTGTGTTCCAAATTATTAACATTTATGTCTTTTAGGCTAACAGTAAAGTGCAGAGTAAGTTTTGTTTCTGTAAATCCTCAGCCATGATTTTTATCACTTTATTAAGTTTTGCTTTGTAGAAAGCATTTCTTTAAAGTGAATTTCGTTTTGTATAAATTTTATCTTAATTTTAATAAATGTTTCATCAACCAAATGCATGTATTTAATAAATAAAAATCAAATATAGCAGAGTATATAATTACCGGTCCGTGCATGAAGGCGCCGGCACTGCGCGTTCACTTGCATTGCATTGTTAATTAGAACGCACCTCATCATAAATAAATAAAACTCAGCGTAGGCCTATATGCCTCATACATTAGCATTAAATATCTTTGCTGCATTTGTTCTAGAACAAACACAGTGCGAGACCTGCTTTGGCCGGTGCGTCTTTTACACATTCTGAAGGTGCTCGTTTAATCCATTGGTTTTATCGTGTTGCAGTCTATTAGGCAACATTCCGCATAAGATGGGTTTAGATTTGGAAATACATTACATCTATATTTCAGTGGTAACAGAAAAGGTGATGATGATCATCCTATGTCTTTATTATTACTACCCCAAACTAAAGCGCAGTCTCTTCTGAGCTGTCA
This sequence comes from Paramisgurnus dabryanus, assembly GCF_030506205.2. Taxonomy (NCBI): domain Eukaryota; kingdom Metazoa; phylum Chordata; class Actinopteri; order Cypriniformes; family Cobitidae; genus Paramisgurnus; species Paramisgurnus dabryanus. Next base: position 10,327,821 of record NC_133358.1, on the reverse strand, counting down.
TTTTCTTAAATGAGCCGCGGCAATTTTCAAATGAGCTTCACAAACGCCTTTATTTTCAAGCTCAACGCGATCACCTAGTACCTAAACTATTTCGAAACTAAGCACGGCGCTGTTTGCGGGACTCATGTTTCGCGCTGTAGGGGATTTAAAAAGTATTGTGAGGTCTGTTTGTGTGTGTGAGCCGGAGGCAGAGCGCAGAGAGATGCGAGTTGCGAAATTGCAGGCGCGGCTCGAAATGGCTGTTATTTTAAATAGCATAGCATATTTTAAACTAATAGGCCTATCGGTTAACCGGTTTCAAACGGCTAATGAGGCTCGGTGGCTGGTCAAGAAAATGTTTCGTTTTCGCCATCCCTAAAACCATTCTCTACAAGCATGTGAAAAATAGATTGTTGAAATTTGGCTCTCCTTAAGATGTCATAAGGAGCTCTTATTCTAATAATACTGCCCCTTAATCTGCACTATCCAACCACAACACAGCCATTTAGTGCAGAGAGAGAGAGAGAGAAAATAATTCACAGCACAATTGAGTTTCAATTTCAACAAACTACCATAATTGTGATCAGTGTTTGCACTTCATTCGCTCATTTGCATTTTAAAGGACACACCCTGCACATTATTTGCACACACCTACAAAGTGGCAATTTTAACATGCTATAATAAATTATCTATATGGTATTTTCAGCTAAAACTTCACATGTGTGCTCGGGGGAAACCAAAGATTTATTTGACATCTTAAAAAAGTCTTGTGACATGGCCCCTTTAAAGTTCTGTAAGTATTGTTATGCGCTAAAAGGCGGAATACAAATATTTTATTCCATTATATTAATATACATTATATCACAGTTTTAGGTTATCTTTCAATGTTTTTAAATGTAACGTCCCACATTGTCCCACACAAACTTACGGCTTTTCCCTTATTTGGTTTGTTGGGTGATGATCACCCTTTTAATGCTGCAACCTTTATCAACATTTATTCGTTGAAAAACTCATAAGTCAGTTTCCCAGACAGGGTTTAGAATAATCTTGGACTAGGCCTAAGTTATATTAACTCTTTCACTGCCATTGACGAGATATCTCGTCAATTAAGAGAAAACGCTTCCCCGCCAATGACGAGATTTTCCGTCTTTCCGCAATACCGCTATTATCCACCAGGTGGCGCACTTCCGCAACTTATACAACCCGGAAGTAGCACCTCACGTGAAAGACAAAGAACTCCGTGTATGTTTTAAAGATCGCTCTGCATCTGATCTCTATCAAAAGTCCTTCGCAAAAATGGAATTATCTCAGCTTTTTGCTCAAAATTGGGTGTTTTTGAAGAAACCTACCCATGTTTGAGAGGTGATTACAAGAGAACTAATGAAGGTAGGATGAAACGTTTTTTTTTTGTTTGTTTGAAAGCAGAGGGTCTGTTCTTTCATCTGATATATTGTTTGTTTATATATTTAAAAAGGAACAATTTCTGTAAGGCATTAAACTTTTGTGAAAATCATGAAAAATGCTGGCGCTGGCTGGCAACTTTAAAAAAAAAATGCTGGCAGGAAAGAGTTAAGACATTTAGGTTGTTTTTACAAACAAACCTTTTAAAAAAACTATACCGGTGTGCATCTTTAGACAAAGAATATGTTTTTAAAATGAAGGCAGCTCAAACATGTATTTTATCTGGGACTAGGATAAGCCCTGTCTGGGAAACTGACACTTTTGAGCTAAATTCACTTATTATTATGTTATGTATCTCAATGTAGTTAGCTATTTTTTAGTATCTTGTAAGTTAACTACTACTTTAAAACATTCCTCATCCTGACGTGACTTTATACTAACCTGTGTATTGCTGAACACCTGCTGAATGTTGTTGATAGGCCCACAGGGGATGCCTGTCCCTTCGAAGCGTCTTAGCCATTCCCCGGTCGTCTCATCCATGAACCTGAGGCAGGACAGAAGCTTGAATAATGGTTCGGAAAGGGACAAAAAAAGAGGAGCAGGGACACGATAAAACAAAGTCATATGTGGCCACATCCTCTCCATGTCCCTTCAGGACAAAAGCCCTTATTGAAATTCATACATACCCAAAAACCACCAACACCCACTGAAACATTTTACTTATTATGTCCACTGTGATTAAAGTTCATCTAGGCTTCTTTTCAAGTAAAATTGTAAACATATCAAGTTTCTTATATTAACATACTCTTAACACACAATGTTTTGACCTTTGGCGGCTGATGCCAATTCACCCAGAATGGTTTATTTGATTTTTGTGCATGGCAAACCCATTTGATGGGAGAACGGATTGCGGCTTCCTAAGCAAATGTTTTACTATGTCTATAGTCATTAATTTGGCTTTTCATTTTGTAATGTGTATTTGTGAGTAAAATGAGAAAACCAATGAAATAAAACACAGCGTGACATTAGTAGGGTGTGCCATATCAGAATGGAGCCTTAATGTGACTACAAAGCATCTCCATGTATCCCTACAGTAATGGCTTTCATTTAGCTATGATTGCTGTAACTTTTATTAAATGCAAGTTTACTAGCATTAAAGTATCAGTTACTATTCCCAAATATTAACATACATTAGCTATATATAAGCAAGATTTTAGGAAAAACTCTACAAATACTCTAGCCATTTGTCTGGTTAACACTAAACAGAGCCACCTGTGACATCAGCCATAAATAAAAGTCATTTTAGATTATGGGTTATGAGGACAAACAATATGATCGAATAAACAGGTGAATAATGCAGAATAAGAGCAGGCACAGATTTTCGGTGTTTGACTCACCTCTCACATAAAATCTGCAGCAGCTCTTTGCGATGTTTAACTCTTAATGAGTTGCTTTTGTATTTCGGGCTGTCCGCCAGGCTGTTCAAGCTCAGGACCTTGGCAAACAGATGCATGATACATGACATAACTGTTAGGAAATGTGAGGTCTTTCCATCAGTCAAAACAAATGTAAAATATGGCCGTTTTTGAAATGTACAAATAAAGCTTGGCTAGATTTATTAACATGCGTTATGTTGTGCCTGCAATAAAAGTTCTCTGCTTACTTTGCACACTTTCATAAATTGTTGGTCATTAGCCGCTGCCACCATCAAGTATCCATCTTTGGTCCTGAAACCCTGCAAACACAGTGATTTAATATATAATAAATATACAGACTCCTCTCAAAGCTAAACTGTGTAAGTAATAAAGAAAACATACACCAACTGCTAGAAGAAACAGAGTGACTATTAAATATAACTGCACAATATTACAATATTACATCTAAATCTGCATCAGGGTTCTCCCATTTAAAAGGACAGTTCACCCCAAATTGAACCATCTATGCTTTTTAAACCTTCTTTGATCTCCAAAGCAAATTTAGAAATTAGAAGTTATATAAAGCCTATTTATATGTCCATGATCTCTACAGTATGTCACAGAAGTGAGTACACCCCTCACATTTCAGCAAATATTTTAGTATATCTTCTCAAGGGACAATACTATAGAAATGAAATTTGGATATATTTTAGGGTAGTCAACATGCTCCTTTTATAGCAGTATAGATTTGCGGTCCTCTGAAAATAACTTAATTGTAAAAATTGCTGGCAACAGAAGTCAGTACACCCTTAGTGAAAATAGATGTATATCCTTAAACCATGCAAAACCACATGTCCTATTCATCATCTTCATGCATAATTACATTGTAACCCCAACCCTAACCCTATTGTATTGATTTAATCATTATTATTCTATGGTCTGTTTGAATTCTTGATTCTGATTGGTTGGAAGGCCTGAAATATAATCGTTTAATGCACAGATACCAGTCAGTTTGATCCCTCAAACACTAGTAACTATCACACATTTTAAAATATAATTTTAAATGCACCTCCGCATCGGGTGCTTTTCACCTCTGCGTCGTGCATTTAATTATTTCCCCACCATTGACGAGTTAATTCATCAGTTAAGAGAAACACTTCCCTGCCAATGACGATGTTTTACGGCAATCCGTATTTCCAGGCATTTACACCAGACGCGGAAGAGGCGTCAAGCTCAAGAGATGGCGCGTTCCACGTGAAGTAAGCGTTGCCACGTTAAAAAATCTAAACTTGGGTACATTTTCTCGCAGCGTTAACCAATCAAGAGCTTGATCTAGAAGTGAAGTGATTAGGGGAGGTAGAAAAACAAAAAAACAACGGAGGATAATCATCATCGCTACACGAGACATCTTCGTACTTTTACAGGAATTGTTTGGAAGAAAGTGAGTGAGGAGGTCGAACAATCTGGTAAGCTTACTCAATTTGAGCTATGTAAGCTCCTCCCATGAAGCGAATTTACGCATGAATGTCTCAAATGACTAGAATTTCACACGTGAATAAAGGGAGTACTCAAAATGTTCAAGCGCCCAACTACGTGCGAATAGGGTGTTTTTGCCGCCTCTTCCACATCTGGTACGAACACACAATTACCCAACTTATAAGACCCGAAAGAATCCCCTAAGGGCAAACAGTTCAAACCCCGTGTATGTTTTGAAAGCAGTTCAGTTCTGTTCTTTCATTTGATATATTGTATGTTTATATATTTAAAAAAAATATATATATTGAAAATCATAAAAAATACTGGCGCTGGCTACTTAAAAAAAAAAAAACGTTGGTGGGGAAAGAGTTAAAATCCTTAAATGCACGCCAAGCTCATGGTTTCCCGCAGCACATTTTAGTTTGGGTGGCCCGCCTAAGCTGGGAAACCCTACCGCCTTAACTAGTTAATTGCCGTCAATTGCATCTCAGAGAATAGCCCGTACGCGCTTCACACCGCAAGCGGGCACGCATGCTACACGACCGAAATGAGAAAGACGTGGTCCGGACCATCACTGTCTGGAGGATAACTAGCCAGTCGATAAAACATCTCAGAGAATAGCACGGATGCGTTTCACACCGCGAGCGTGCACGTGCGCCACACAGTCAAAATGAGATGTGGTCTGTCATGGAGGATAGCCAGTTGATAAAACACGTATACGTGAGAACTGTAAGTGGACTTATGTTTTGGGTTTATTTAAGCCTGTTATTGTATTAGTCTATAGTTCTTGCTAATTTAAAGTAAGTTAGCTGGTGATTTTGTTGTTTGAACAACCTGCTAGCTAGGTTTCACGTGCCTGTTGGTTAGATTAAATTGTTGAGCGCTCTTGCTCACGTTATTCATGTGCATTATTTACATGCTACAGTATTACACTCATTTAAGATAATGTCATTAATAGTTACATAATTTTTAAAATTTTTGGGCTATCTATCATCGTTTGGCAGACGTTCTACAACATCTGCTTTAGTGTTTGTTTATTAACCCTTTAGTTTCACGTCATCACGCAGCTATTCCTGTTAGAGGTAAAAACATTTAATTCATTAATAATCTAGTATGTGTTCATTTTCTGTCAAAGTTTCTTCAAAATTAAGTTTTAAATAAAAATACTTGAATTTTCATCATGATGCATACATACTTTGATGACCACGTCCATCGGCCCCGCCCACCTGCCCAACCCTACCACCTTAACTCTTTCCCCGCCATTGACGAGATATCTCGTCAATTTAGAGAAAACGCTTCCCCGCCAATGACAATACTTTCCGTCTTTCCGCAATACCGCTATTATCCACCAGGTGGCGCCCTTCCGCAACTCTTTAAAACTGGAAGTATTGCCCTATGGCAAGCGGCTGCATGTCCGTGTCTGTTTTAAAGATCGCTCTGAATGAAAAGTCCGTCACAAAAATGGAATTATCTCTGCTTTTTGCTCAAAATGTGGTGTTTTTGCAGAAACCTACCCATATACAAAAGCTGATTGCAAAAGATCCACTGAAGGTAGGATGAAACAGTTTTTTTTGTTTGAAAGCAGATGGTCTGTAACACATTTTCTGTGGGAAACCCTGAAGCTGTTGATTATTCCTTACATAGTCAGTACTTAAAACTTAAATGTATAATTACACAGTAACAAAACTACATATAAAAAAGTGTAACCAATTTATTTATTATTTTACCATGTACAATACTCTATATTATGTATCATTTTTATGTACAGGTTAGTAATTACAGAAAGAGTGAGTAAATGATGGCAGAAAATTTGTGTCATGTGTGACAAATGATGCTACTCTACAGAAGTCTTCATCAAATATTGATGGTGTACTTTTTCCAATATAAGCGATTTAAAGGAAATCTTTCTAAAATAAAATCCAGGCCCACAATTAATCTGACCCACACATTTTTCAGGTTGATCCCTACTTTGAGGGATATATATAAGGCTTAACCATCTATTCCTCTGAAACCCACTTTAGGCAGAACGCCTGCTGGTAAAAGTCACATGAAAGTAGCCAAACCAAGACTGTTAGCATCACACAACTTTCACTGTGAATTCATTCTTGTTTAGGTTCAAACATCACAGAGGTAGATCAAAAACGAATCCACAACAAACACACATAATACGACAGGAAACGGTCACAGACCAAAAACCGAGAAGCACCTCTGGGACTATCTTCCAATGCCAGTAAAGCCAATCAAACTGCTCACTTTGTCAAACAAAATAATTCCCTACATCTTGAGAAAGAAAAATCCATGCAGACAGACCCGGAGTTCACCTAACGTGACAATCCCAGATGCGATCCATCAGCGTTCATTGGGCAATCTGCGTGAGTAAATCAAGACACTGCTAATTGTCTTTTGGCCACAACAGCACACCTCAGAACAAAGCATGTATTCATTGCTGTATTTTCTCTTAGCACAAGCTCTTTGGTCCATGTGTTTATTTTGGTGCCCCCCTGGCGGTACAATAGGGTTGAATGAGAAACAAAGTGCGCAGACCACAGTTAATGAGACAGTGTTTTGACAAAATGTAGCCCATCAGATTAAATGATTTGAAATGAATAAATCAAGCGCGGGCCAAGAGGTCACATGCCAAGGGACAGAGTCCAGGAAGCAGCGGGAAAGCGAACACACACAGCAAACACGTACACACACAAATACACTCAAGAGTGTAGGTTCAGTTTTGACCCGCCACCGGGATGTTTCCAAACTTGTGTAAAGAACCCTGGGGTTTGATCGCTCGACGGCACTTGTGTTTGCAAAGATCCCGATGCTGATGAACCTCACATAATAATTTTGTTGTGCATGGCTGCACGCAGGGCCCAGAATTAACTCTCGAAAACGCCAATTGCGACTTGGCCCTGGCGAACGAACTAAAATGGCTGTTGCACACAATGTCCAAAATTGACACTCACTAGGAGCCAATTTTGGGTAAACGACTTTTGCAAGCAAATAACTGGCCATTGGCCAGTAATAGGAACAGAAACATAAAATGTGGATTAAACTGAATGAAAGCATGAACTTCACCTTGCTTAGTAGAAAATATCTGACTGGATGACACCTAAAGGTGCAATGTAGGACTTTTAGAAGGATCTCTTGAAAGAAATGCAATATAATATACATTTCTACAGTAGCCCTAAAGGACAAACTGTTCTACAGAGTGCATTTCATCCCAGGGCTATAGACTGCTACCAAATGGTCGCATTTTGCCACCAAAATTTGAGAGTGTGCCACTAAATTTTATATCTAGTCGCACATGTGTGACCAGTAAATTTGACCTTTTTTGTGATGTGACACTGAATTTAAAACAGCACATTGTTCTTTCTGCATCTATCATCAAAGTATTTATTAGTAATAGAGTGTATTACTTAGTAGAAGTAGGTGAATATTTGGTTAGCATGTTGATTTACGGTGTGTGCCCCTAAATTTTCTCGTTGCGCCCCTAAAATTTTCAGTTGGGGGCCACTGTGCTCCTAGTGAGAAAAGTTAGTCTGGAGCCCTGCATCCCTACGTTGTCTCAAACGACGACATGGCAGCTTTGGCATGGCATGTTTGTCCCATGGTGGCTACTGTAGCTTCTCTATGTTTTTCGAAATTGAGGGGTGAGCTGTGGACTGAGCCATTGGTTGCATTTCGTAATCTCACGGCTAGATGCCGCTGAAAACCCGACACTGGACCTTTAAACGATCTGCAAATATTTTATGATAGTTTTTACAAACATCGAATTTGAAAAAGTTTGAAACGTTCAAAGGATAATGATGGCAAGTGAGTCATACTGATTTTGATCTGTTATATTCAGGGCTTTAAGTTGGAGGTGACTTTCATTAAAAAAGGCTCACAGTTTCCTGCATGACACGCTCATAATAAGCATGCATTATGTTACATTTACATTTATTTGACAGACACTTTTGTCCAAGTACTTTTAAGATGATGTGGACATTTTTCATCAGCGTGTGTGTTCGCTGGTGATCTTTTGTGCTGCTAATGCAATGCTCTACCAACTGAGCTACAGTAACACTAATGCATAACCACCTTGTTTTAAAGCTACATACAGAGATGTTTGATTTCCACTGAAGTTACATTACCAAACTTAATTATCAACTGATAACAAATGATACTACACCTGCTACTTATGGCAGATGTATACATATACACTCACCTAAAGGATTATTAGGAACACCATACTAATACTGTGTTTGACCCTCTTTCACCTTCAGAACTGCCTTAATTCTACATGGCATTGATTTAACAAGGTGTTGAAAGCATTCTTTAGAAATGTTGGTCCATATTGATAGGATATCATCTTGTTCCAAAACATCCCAAAGATGCCCTATTGGGTTGAGATCTGGTGACTGTGGGGGCCATTTTAGTACAGTGAACTCAATGTCATGTTCAAGAAACTAATATGAAATGATTCGAGCTTTGTGACATGGTGCATTATCCTGCTGGAAGTAGCCATCAGAAGATGGGTATATGGTGGTCATAAAGGGATGGACATGGTCAGAAACAATGCTCAGGAAGGCTGTGGCATTTAAACGTTACCCAATTGGCACTAAGGGGCCTAAAGTGTGCCAAAAAAACATCCCCCACACCATTACCCCACCAGCCTGCACAGTGGTAACAAGGCATGATGGATCCATGTTCTCATTCTGTTTATGCCAAATTCTGACTCTACCATCTGAATGTCTCAACAGAAATCGAGACTCATCAGACCAGGAAACATTTTTCCAGTCTTCAACCGTCCAATTTTGGTGAGCTTGTGCAAATTGTAGCTTCTTTTTTCTATTTGTAGTGAAGATGAGTGGTACCCGGTGGGATCTTCTGCTGTTGTAGCCCATCCGCCAATGGTTGTGCGTGTTGTGGCTTCACAAATGCTTTGCTGCATACCTCGGTTGTAACGAGTGGTTATTTCAGTCAAAGTTACTCTTCTATCAGCTTGAATCAGTCGGCCCATTCTCCTCTGACCTCTAGCATCAAAAAGGCATTTTCACCCACAGGACTGCCGCATTCTTGCACCTCTTTTCTGAGAATACAGGACCAGTTTAAGGTAAATTTGATAATTTACAGTATATATTTTGATGTTCAATTTCCACAATTCTGAATTGTTCTTTAATGGTTGTTGTAACTTTTGAGCATTTTAATTTTCAAAACATAGAGAAAAAAAACAATAAAAGCATTTACAAGAGTCTATAAGTACTCAGAGTCATTGAGTTCACACTAAAATACAGGGTTTAAAGTATTGTAGGAACACAGTGTTCACCTTGTTTGGGGAGAGTATTGTAGCTTATAAAGGCATGCAATTATCCAACATGTTATTTTAATGTAAATTTTTATTAATGTAATGTTAATACTATATTATTAGAAAAAAATCAATTATATATTTTTTTCATAATCTTGTACAGTAGGGGTGAGAAGGGCACAAACTAACGCAGGGTGAATTTTAACACAGCTTTTTTACATATTTATACACGGCCGAGCAATCTGTGCTTTTGTTCTTTTCTCTTACTGTCAGAAGATGATCTCCTGTAAATTTGTGAAAAGTTTTGATGTGTTTTCATTAAAATATTGAACAAAGATATTGAGTGTTTTGAGGCATTTAAGTAAATTTCTTCATCATATGTTTTTTTCGATTTCTGAGTTGGGTGTGTAAGTCACCAAATCCAACCTTATATTATTTTTATCACCGTCTTGTTACCGAAAACATAACACCATTTCGAAACATGTCAGCAACTCCTAGCTGGGATTGAAAACATTTATACACAGCGGGGTTAGTTGTCACACAGTCTTATAATGAAGCCTCCGGTATACATTTATTAAAATAAAACCAACGTAAATACTATTCATCAAAATGATAACTGGTAATACAATATCAGGCGAAATAACTCACAATTATCAGTTTTTGTCTTAATTGTGCAGCCCTTTTAAAAATAGCTATTTATATGCATTGATGCAAAATACAAGGATGGTTAGATGAAGGATCATGGATGGATGAATGTGTTGATATCTATCTATTATAGGCAGATATTTAAACAATATCTACCTTTAGTATATAGACAGAAATTTATTGAATTATTTCTGTTTAAACAAAATTTTCTAGCAGGTGTTGCAACAAACTCTTTGTTTACCACCTACTGGGTAAGTTGTAACGTTTGCCCTCCTATGACTTTCAGTGTAATTGTACCATAACGGTAGTTCCCACAAACAAAGTTGAAGTGTTTGTGGCAGAGATGTGCATTATTAAATTATTAATCTAACTTAAATATTTTTTGAATAATAAAGCCAAAGCCAAAAAGCGTTACTTGTGCCCCGCTCTCCCCTACTTCCAGAAAAATGTATTCTGTGTTAATATGGGGCACAGAACCAATTTGGTGCGACTTCTAAACGTTCCCAAATATATCCTCACATAAGAAATAACAATTAGCAGACCCTAATTGGGCCCAAATCTGAAAGTAACCTAATCAGTCAACATTCATTTTCAGTTTGGATTAAGTGCTGGCAAAGACCTGCAGAATTCGGGTGACCCTGGGGAAACAAAGACATGAAGAAAGTTCTCACGGAAAACAAAGCTCCCTATGGTTTATCCGCCACATTATTCATCATAATTTATTATATAAATAACCTGTGAGTTCGGACACGACATCCCAACCGAGTGTTGCAGGCAGGCCAAATGCCAGAATTATAAGATAAAGCAGCCGAAACAAGTCGTTTGTTAATCGAAAAGCACATATTCACAGATCAGATAGGCTTGGTTTGGGAATGTATTGCCTCTGAGTAAATAAACACGGCGAAAAATAAATAATTTAGAAAGACGTAAACCATTTCCAGGACTTCAATGAAACACAGCCGCATTTTTTTATCATTCGGGCAAAAGGGTGTCTTTTATTAAAGCTGTGCTTGAACTCGGTAATGGTTTAAGGCTTTGGCTGAACCCCACGTCCATGCGGTTTTCCTGACTGTTTCTCAAGACCGTTCTCGTTTTTCATACTATCCTACGTTTAACTAATGAAGGTTATCATGCAGCTCTCAAAACACTATATTAAACAAAGATAAAACACTTTTATCTTAATTCTAAACACCTAAGATCATCAGTTCTCACCTTTACTCCAATTCACAACCACTGTTGTGACAGGAGGCGTCATATTTAAGCGATTAGATAGGGAATATTTCATTAAGTTTTGGTCTCTGTGTTGGATAAGTGGTTGAGGTAATAATTTTAAGAGTTAAAGGTCTAGTGATTTGACATACAGCGTGGCATGTAACACTATGGATAGCTTTGTTTGGTCTGGCCAGCTTTCTTGGACAATGCAGAGATATCAGAAGTAACACCGCTAGAGCGAGTTTTTTGGCAAGCGTCTGTCCGCAGAGAGTCTCTCGGCTAGACTAATGCAACACAGCCCCACTGTGGCTGAGAGATAGTGTGCTTTGAATCAATATCTGATCTGTTTTTCAAGAGTGAGGAAATGGCACACATTTCAATGATGATTCCCTGCAAGCATTTCAGGACAATGCAAACTCAAAATGCTAATTTTTTTACATTGTCCCACTTTAAATTGACAGTCACTTTAGTTTACATAAAATCATCCTACGTAATGTAAAGAAATATAACCTTGATATCTTAAATATTTACTGAGTAAGGTTTAAAATTAATGTAAAATCAAACTGTAATGCTCCTATTCTCTGAATTAGATTATGAGAATGGGACGGGGTCACATATATGGGTCATTCTACAGAAAAGTTGGAATTCGGGTGATGGAAATCTGCTTAAATGAACTTCTTTCAACATACCTAAAACTTCTTTAATAGCATTAATTAACTTGACAAATCTATGAATCCGCATAACAGGGAGCTTAATCTATTTTAAACTTTTTAATACATTTAAATAAGAATCCATGAGTCATTTATTTGTCATTGGTGTTACCTGTGATTTAAACAACATCAATTGTTGATACTAAATATTTTTTCTCATTACAGCTTGTGTATTTAGTTAAAGGTTGATTAGAGGAATGATAACAGCAAGAAAAATTATTGATTATTAATATTTGTTTAATTAAATTCTTAATCTTTACCCAGCATTGTATGAAATTATTTCATTCTCAGTTTGACTTTTTTCTTTAAAACCAACAAAAACAAAATTATTCAACCAAAAAGGCTTTGATGCAAAGACTGAAATATCAACAATGTCTTACATCCCATATCAACAACAAAATATTACTAGAAAGTACAAGAAAATACATTCATAACACCAAAACTTGGTTTAACACCAATGACACAATGTAACACCAATGACACAATTAGAATATAATAATAGATAATGAATATGATAAAACTTATAAACTTTCATAACATTTTCCATCTTGTTTTGTTTTTATGCTTTTATGTTTGTCAGCTAAAGGAAGTACTCATTAGAGAATTAACACACCAATGATGGCAACACCAATGACGGTAACACCAATGACAATTTACAGAAAAAAAACTAATATTTTAACAAAATGGCTGCCATTAGCCATGTGCTATTTCATCAGAGATGTAACAATCACATACTTACAGTATTCAGTATAATGTAGTTTTATGTAAATATCTAAACACTCCCAGCTATAAAAAAAAAAGAGTAATACTAATGACATCCAAAAAATCTTATATCAAAATTCTTAGATATATCATGATGATTTTAGACAAATAAGGTAAGACATCTCAAAAACCTTTTGCCTTCCTCCACTGCACATCTTTCACTAACCTCTTGACCCATGAAAAACTTCAAAGAGCTGATGCATTGTTTCAAAATAAAAGTGCTTTGGGTAGGGTAACACCAATGACATAAATTGTTGGACAAATATTTATTTGATATTATTCATATTAATAGTGTATTTTTACCATTTCAGTGTTGTAGTAAATTCATACAGGGTTAAAGGTAAATGTAAATTAGATGTTTTATAAAAAAACATGGTTTTAAATAATAAGTACACAGTTCAACTTCCATGTATGATCAAAGGGACAGGGCAATTTTCAGGACCAGACATTTTAAAAAAAGAAAAAAAAAGAAAAAAAGAACATTAATTAAATAAACTCTCTCATCATTTTAAGGACAGTCTATATTTATTAAATATATATCATTATGAGATTATTGGGTCAAATTAAATGATTAAGGGGTCTGCAAAAGTAAGGGACAAGCATTTCCACCTTTTTTGTAGAATGACCCATATACCTGCCTTTGGTTGCTAAGGTGTTACTCTCTGGTTTTTGCTATGGATGGTTGCTAGGTCATAATACTGTAGGTAAATGCTCGCTAACTCAACACTAATTTGTTTTATTTGTGTGCAATACAAAAGCACAAATTTTGTCTCATATGCACGTTGTACAAAAATCCAAAAGTCCCTAGCGGGAGTCATAAAACGTTTTTGAAATTTATGAACTTTCATTGAGATCACGGTGACACTGGTTAGAGGTTTCCTCAAGCCTGATTTATCCATTTCCGCAGTGAACCAAATCATAGTACAGAGCTCTGGTTAACCAGCATGCTGTTTCTTTATTCTGTGGACACAGGCCATCTGTGCAAAACACAAAACATCTCATCCTTAACCCAAACCACAGCTTGCTTTATACCCCAGACAGGGATGCAAGGAAGCAACAGCGGGTAAATACATGTACAACATGTGACGCTGTCAGTCCACATAAATGATTGCTTTAAGATTTCTAAGATACGTTTTTCTAGATTTTGTGTGGGTCTCACTCTGCACCTTATATATGGCTTGGATCTCTCTTTCAGTACTATTGAAAAAGAATAGCCCATTTCCATTAAACAGTGCCAGGTGGGTTACACACCTACATTTAATACACTGTCAGAAAATACAGCAAAAAAGCTGTAATTGGTAAGGTACCCTTTAAAAATGTCTTACCATTTAAGAGCAGATATGTACCTATGGAGGTACCAGAATGTACCTTTAGCACTTTTCACATAGAGATTACGGAAAATACACCGAAAATGTGATCGTTTAATTTTTATTTCATTCACACTGTCAATGATTTTCCGGAATTTGTGCGTGCATTCACACACATACCGTAAAGGTCCGGTAAAGACCTACTATTTTTCCACTAATTATCCATGGTTTCTCGACTGCATTTTTGTTTATGACAAGATCATAAGGAGCGCGTGAAGTGCTAATCTGCCAGGCTGGTGAATGATCTCAGCTTCAGTGCGGATAGTGATGAGCTCCCTGATCTCTGCTTCAGTCCAATTTGCCGAGCTGAACCATAACTTCTTGTTGCGTTGGCACGCCCCATACGGCTTTATTTCTACCTCTAGTTCACACAGAATGCCTTTCGTGAATGTTATGGCAATGTTACTAGGTCCACTTTATGGGAGCGATCCCAGAATATTTACGGGACGCGTTTGCGTTCTCACAGAATCCTCTTTGCCAATTTTACGGAATTTTTTCTGTGAAAGTGCTGTGCGAATGAGGTTTTTGAGGTGCTAATATGCACCCTTTAGGTACAAAGGTGTACTTTCTGAAAGGGAATGATGGTTTATCCCTCACCAAAGGAATTGATGGTTTGAAATAAAACTAACCCTTTGTGTGAAGTAAATTATGGAATAATTCTGCAAGTTGTTACTACAGAATAAACCCCCGAAATTGTGATCAGGATCCGTCACGAAGCGAAGGGTCTTGTATCACATTGAAGAGGCTTATTTTCGCAGGATCACTGGAGCATAAAGTCATTCAGAGGCATCCAAACTTTTGACAAGTAGTGTATTTAAGCCAACCTACGTACAGTATTAGCGGCTGCCTTTAAAAAAGAAATCATCCGTGAGATGTACTGTATTGCATAAATGTCTTTGCGGATGAATTACCTTTAGTTCCAGATCTCAAACCCATCTGATTCATCTTAACAAATGCCCAAAATATATGAAAATATAATACAAAAATGAATTTCCTTTCTCTGAGGTTTTGTTTGATGGCAAAACAGATCAGATCGCCCTCAGAGGACAACAGTATAATACAAAAACAGGACCTAATCTGAGAATTGTGCCGTCCCACCACTAAACAATTCAGCCCAGCACACCACAGACTGAGGGAATTACATGTGTCTCTGCTGTAACTGTGTCAAACCCATTCAAGCTTAAGGGTCTTTTGTTTTGTTTTACTGGAAATAACAAGGTCCAGGTAAAAAAGAGCAGTCATTGAACCCAACAAACACACGAGCCATATTAGAGAGACCATTAGAAATAGTGGAATCAGATGCTTTTAGGATTGAGTATGTATTTTCATTTCCCTAATACTGTACAGACACAACTGTTATCAGTTTAGCACTTATTGATAGTGATTTTATCGTAGGGCTTATGACCACCAAACGCTTTCAACTCTCATTTCCTTTCCTCGAAATAGCGGGATCAAATATCATCCCTTTAAAACCAAATAAAATGGTCATTTATATCTATCTACCCTCTTTGCATTGAAGCGGCATCTATGAAATAAGTGTGCACGTAAGCAGACTCGAATGCATTGAGTTGATGCCGTCTGTGCGCATTAACTTCACTGTATCTCCAGATGGGAGTCAGTTTGACCTCACAACATACTTGCACTTAACCTCGCGGTGAGTTGATGAGTCAAGTCAGGTAAAGAGACCGGCACACGCAGGTCAGTGAGGACTTATGAAACAAATCTGCACTTAATAATAAATATTTCTGCCTGATAGGGGTCTTGAGGTACTAATGAGAGTTGGCATGTAGCCTAGACACTGAGGTACCAGGTTTGTTGGGGCGAAACTCAATATCCTGAATGAAACAGATGCCACAAAAAGCTCAGATCTGTTGAGGAAAAGGCAAATCAAATTTTGGGTGGGAGTTTTGAACAAACCTGTGAACAAAATTATAAAACTTTTGGTGTCTAAGCAATCACTTTTACATTTAAATGAATGCATTGTTCAGGCGCTTTTATACGAAGCGATAAATATGCTTAATTCTTTTGTTTTATAAGGGGATATTTCACAAGACTTTTTTAAAATGTAAAATAAATCTTTGGTGTCCCCAGAGTATGTATGTGAAGTTCTAGCTCAAAATACCATATAGATAGTTTACTAATGTGCCATTTTGGGTGTGTCCTTTTAAATGCAAATGAGCTGGTCTCTGCACTAAATGGCAGTGCTGTGGTTGGATAGTGCAGATTAAGGGGCGGTATTATCCCCTTCTGACATCACAATGGGAGCCAAATTGACCTATTTTTTCACATCCTTGCAGACAATGGTTTACCAAAACTAAGTTCCTGGGTTGATATTTTACACATTTTCTAGGTTGATAGAAGCACCGGGGACCCCATAATAGCACTTAAACATGGAAAAAGTCCCCTTTTCCCAAAGTGTTACACAACATGAAACTGTTTTTGCACTGATGTCAGAAATCTTATTCCTTTATTATGAATAATATGATTTGCGGCCATGCAGTATAATTAGGATTTTTACAGAATTGAGCATGCCTAAATTAAGTCATCTACCCCAGAGTCCTGCTCGTACCCGCAAAGTTCAGCACCAGATCCAACCCGTCACCTGTGATAATATGAAAATTAAATGCACACCCGCACAGACTAGGGGTGTAACTGTACGCAAAAATCACGGTTCGGTGTGTACCTCGGTTTTGAAGCCACAGTTTGGTTCCGTTTCGGTACAGTAAGGGAAAAATGCAAATATTAAACTGCAGGTTGTTTATTACTATAAACTATTTTTAACAATTTGTTTACACTTTTTTAAACACTTTTATTAAAATATTATAAATAAAATATATATAAAATAAAAAAGAATAATAAATAAAATACTGCTGCAAAGTTCTCCACTAAATAACATACTTTTTTACATTATTTTATAACAGTACTGTAGGTAACTCTTTTCTTAACCTTCTCTTAAACTTTTTCTACTAAAACCTTGCACTAAACTTATGCTTAACCTTAAACTTAAACTTATTCTCTGCATGTAAACACACTCATTGTGACATTGAGTGCGTTTACATGCACAGTCTTACGCCGATTATGCTTAATAAACTGATAACACGTGGGGTCATGTAAACGCGTAAATCGGTTTTCTTTAATCGGGGAAAGCCCATAAACGGCGTAAGCAAAAACCGATCGGCACAGGTAGTTTTTTGCTCATTACGCCGATTTCGTGTGGCATGTAAACACCTTAACCGGCTTTCTCACGGTTTTGTCCATGTGCGCATGTCTCTGCGTATGAAAGATAAACGTCACACGCGGAAGTAAGCGCAAAGTAATGCATAAAAGTCTCCGCTCGACAAAAGCAGTTGGCAGAGAAACTGTTAAAATAGAAGCTCATGTTACATTTACAGGTTCTGCAGAAACGATGAGAGATACAACAGTACAGCTTAAGACAGATATGCCGTTGACTTTTTGATCGACTATTATGTACTATAGGTGGTGACGTCACTGCCACGAGAAAACTGATAATTCTCCAAGTACCATGTAAACGCAGTTGTCTGCATAGTCGGTTTATTGATTTGCATGTAAACGCATGAAAACAGTTTTCTATAATAAGCAGATTTTTGATAGTTATCCGCTTATTCTGTGCATGTAAACGCACTCATTGATATGATTGACGTGAGCTGCAGATAAAAAATCTGATCACGCATTCCTTATTTTCGCTGTCACAGCAAGTGTGTCTCATGATTGCATAGCAACGAAAAACGTGCAACGTCTCACGCACTTTTGAAAGAACAAAACAGCGCGTTGACACACGTTTAACAAGCACTTTTAGAAACGACACGTAAGCGGCCCCGTAAACGTTTACATCAATAATCAAACGAATATACAACTAAGTAAATAAAAATCTTTCTGGGGCGGAATTATGTTTGACAGAAGATTGCGCTGAACGCAGACTTCCGTCACTTAATATGTTCGTGTGGAAACGCACACAACATATTATGTTCCACCTATGTTCGGCATACAAAAGATTGCAATCAGCCATTTGGTGCACACCCCTAGCCTAGACCTGTAAATATTTGGCCCATTACCCGACCCGTACCTGCATACGCATAAATCACACACGCTTAAATCATTCCGATCTCGTACCTCTCTCAACATCACAATAGCGTCATGAATGGGCTAATGAAACAGGCTAAAGTGCACTTTGTTTTGTGCCATTCAAGTAGCCAACCATCGGCACCTAAATAGGCTATGGAACCTGATAACTATACACAAATAGACCTATTAATGAAAAAAGTCATGAAAAAATACAACCTAACTACACAACCCCTGCTGTGCACCTAAGTCTCGTCTTGAAATGCTTTCTAAGATTCTGGGTCCTATTTTAACGATCTGAAACGCAAGTGCGAAGCGCAAAGCGCAAGTGAGTTTGTGGGCGGATCTTGGGCGCTGTTGCTATTTTCCCGACGGGAGAAATAACTCTTGCGCCGGGCGCAAATCAATAAGGGGTTGGTCTGAAGTAGGTTCATTATTCATAGGTTTGGTTTGGGCGTAACGTCAAATAAACCAATCAGAACGCTATACTACATTCCCTTTAAACGCAAGGGCGCAAGTTCCATGGCGGGTTGCTATTATTATGACAGATTTACCAGGTGTACGCCAGGAGCGGTTCACAGCCGAGGAGACCGACGTTCTTGTAAGAGCAGTCAAAGACAGAGAAGTTGTTTTGTATGGGGATGGGAGAAACCGCCCAAATCAGCGTAGGTTAAACAGGCATGAGAGCCCTTATTGATTTGCGCCCGGCGCAAGAGTTATTTCTCCCGCCGGGAAAATAGCAACAGCGCCCAAGATCCGCCCACAAACTCACTTGCGCGTTGCGCTTCGCACTTGCGTTTCAGATAGTTGAATGAACAACGCGCAACGCGCCACTGACTTTAAACTTTTTTTTTCTGGTCAGTGGCGCAATTGTTTTTTGAAACTGCAAAATAGCATCAGGGATGGTTTGCGCCGCAACACGCCTCCTTTTTTGCACTGAACCGCCCAGGGAGCGCAAGTTCATTCCCTAGTTTGCCGACGTGCGTCTGTGGAGGGAAAAACCCGCTGTGCGCCGGTGCAAAATACGAATGATACATGCGTCACTGACAAAGTCAATTGCGCTGGGTGCAAGATAGGGCCTAAGATGTTCACAGCTTCGGGCTATCAACAGCAAAACTTTATGCAACTCCTGCAACGTCAGCTCCAACTAGGCTACAAGAAGCATCTACAAGGGTCGCACACTGTCGCAGTGGTGGTGACGTGATGGGAAAATGTCATATGTTGTGTGTAATTTAGACATACAAATATTGCACATATTTTCATTTGCGCTACTACTTGCCTGCACGGAGTTAATTATCCGCCGCATCCCTGCCCGTGAATTTTAGGAATGTCACAATCCACCCGTTTAGACACTTTTAGCGGGTACCCGACCTGTTGCAGGAGTCTGATCTACCTACATACTTTAGAGTAAATTGATATAAAAATTCTTATTTTACAAAAAACTTTGTGCTCCAGAACTTATATATTTATTTATTAAATTGATAATGCAGTTTTGGACCCGCCAATATCAATAACAGGCATAAAAACCATTCTGTGGACACTCCCCTGCTAGAAACGGCATTACAACATGCTAAAAACCATTTAGAGTACCTTAGCAACCATCCACAACACCGTGACAATGACTTCTGCACATGCAAGAACCACTCACATTTTTTTTTACAAAATGTAAAAATCAAGCTGACAACATGAAATTTATGTTGTGCTTATTACGTTCGGAAACACCGGTGCGGTCATTCGTTGACATTCTCCCAACGCAGTAAATCCATCTCCACTTGAAAACATGTCCGTGTTACACAATGTTACACAATGTTAACAACTTTATTGTACTGCGAGCAACCGACAGGCCAAACATTCGACAAATATGGGAGCAATTAGGAGTTCCTTCAAGACCAATGAGGTAATTAAAACAAGATAGACCCTATTCACCGTAAATCCTGCAGTTCACCACATACCTTCACAGACTTCCCCTTGTTTCACTTCTCCCAAACATTCTTATAGCACTCAGGACAGAAACGAGTGCAGGGAGTATTACCCAAACCTCTTTAGCTTTAACTATGGTAGCTATGGAAGACCCCGTGCAGCAGCCAAGGCATTGTTAAGGAATCAGATATCATCTGTCAAATTGGTAAAACAGTAGGAGGATGAATACTGAGCAGTAGTCAACAGTGCCTTTAGGACATTCTTAGGAAAGTGAATGTTCTCAGTGTCCTGCTGTGGAGGAAACTACACCCCAGATGTTCAGGACGCTCCTCTGGTTGCCCCTCGTCAATAAAAGTGAGAACAATCAAAAGGAGGACATTGAACGTCATACTGTGCACATCTGCTGGCCAGAGCTGAAAACAACTGCAGTAGCTTCTCAAGTGTTTTTCTGTTTCATACATACTACTGTATATATAAAGTGATATGAAGGTCTGCTGTGTGGCCTTGAGACAGGGTCCAGAGAGAAATGCCTGAAACCTAGGCCATAACTCTTTGAAACTTAAGTAAAAAAATGAAGTATATCAAGTTTTTTACAACATGTTTAGATGTTTTTGACTTTTTATTGCTACGAGAGATGAATCTAGACGGTTGTAACACAGCGCACAAAAAAAAACAGCTCAAGGAAAACCTTTTTTTAAAGACAATAATGTATAAGACGCATCTCTTTTTACACATTTATGCCTAAAGGGTGCATTTTATTACCTCGAAGGTACCTATTGGTGTACCAAATGTATACATATCTTTACCTAAATGGTGCTTTTCCATTGCATAGTACCCCACGGTTTGGTTTGGGTCAGGTCGGGTCAGCTCACCTCAATTTGGCTTTGTTAGCTTTTCCATTGAGTTTAGTATCACTTCGCAGTGGGAGGGATTATAGGTGTGTCGTTATATTTGCGCTTCCTACTGCTGTGACATCATACAAGTGAGAGCGACGTTGTGCATTCCCATACATTTATTTATTTCTCAGTCCGCCACAAAATTAAAATTGACCACCACAAATAGATGTTTGCACATCGCGTTTATCACTACCTCTGTCTCACATGACAGTTTCTGTACAAACACCCGTGGCGTCAGTCGACGGCGCTCCACTGAGCCTGATTTAAGTTGCATTAAAGCATATATGCAGACGTGCATGTCGCCAATGTGCCGCCACAGTCTGGAAAAAAAACAGTTATGGTGTTTCTGATTCCCAACCTGTGGAAGTGGATGTTTCAAAAGGGAGTTTGGGAACTTATAGTAGAGCACAGATGACAACATGTTTACTCGAGACAGCGCAGGCTAGCATGAAGGTAAAGCTAATATTTTACATTATTACACGGCTCTCTGGAATGCTTGATTCTGATTGGTCAGTTGAGACATTTGCAGGTTCGTTCTTTTCGAATAATAACCGCTCCAAAATAATAACGCATAGCCGGACTACTTCCACGAGTAAAATCGCTCCGCGCCAATAAAGATCAATAAAGATTACTGTCTGTTTGGCGCCATCTTGTGACAAACACTCGACAACCACGACAAGACACAGAGAGCTTACTGAGACTGAACTTGACAAAATAGAGCATGACAGCTACGAAGCCAACACACACAAAAATACAGAATGGGCATTAAAACTTCTCAAAGACTGGTTAAAGAGAAAAAAATGGAGACAGACAAGTATGAAGCAGAGGATCTTAATAAGGTATTACGATCATTTTATGCATCTGTGCAAAGTTTCGCGGAAGGATAAAAATGTTAATTTAAAACAAATATGTCAATAAAATGTTTCAAATTCATATTCATGTCCAGTTTTTTTTCTTATGTGGCAAGTAGCCGTGTAATAAGCGGGATAATGTAGAGGCAGCCGGTAGTTATTGGGAAATAAGCCCCGACAGTGTGATCAGGACCCGACGCGAAGCTTATAGCGATGATGCTGGTAGTGACGATTCTCTCAGACCAATCAGTGATCTACAGTGTTTTCGCGTCACCCTTTGGTATCAGCTCTGGTCGCTTGGAACCCCAACTGAGGTGGTACTAAAAAAAGATTGGGTACTACGTACTGCACCGAGTGGAAAAGCCCCCCAAAGGAAAGTTGACCTGACCCAAACCGTGGGGTACTATGCAATGGAAAAGCGCCATAAATGGTACATATTGGGACCTTTTTAAAGGGTATAGCTTTTGTACCTTTCATTCTGACCATGCACAATGCACCTCAATCGATGTACTCCAGCAAAATCATCTCTATGTCTAAAATATTATGAACAGCAGATGTATTATCCATCCATGGCCCATCCTGAGGTAGAGTCTCCAACTCTAGTTACCTCATTTGGATCCAGTTTCTTATAAAAACAACCTATAAAGGAATGACACCCACCCCTATGCCTCAATAAGGACTTCAAAGCCATGGATTATCATAGAAAACTGTCAATATTACAAATATAATACACTTAATATCACCTCTCATTGCTTTAATATAAACATTAAATTGCTACTGTAAACACTATCATTTATAACAACTTTATTTTCTAACATAAATATAAATTTTTTGTAAAGTGGCTTTGAAACAAAATGCACTGTGAAAAGTGCTATACAAATAAATTAAAATTATAAGGTATATATTGCACATCTATGGCCCAGTTAAACAAACGTTTGAATGGTCTAGTCACCTTTTCAAAACATTATGCATATTCACTGCATTAAAAGTATGACTGAACACAGGCAAAAACAAACAGGAATTGACTTTTTGACCAAGCTTTAAATGGAAAGTTCACAAAAAAAAAATACAATTTTGTCATCATTTTCTCAGCCTCAAGTTGTTCCGATCTGTAGAAATTGGATTTGAAATTTCGGAATAATGTTGAACAAAGAAAGTCTCAAGCAGATCTGGGGCACCATTGACTTCCATAGTAGGAATACATAATACTATGAAAGTGAATGGTTCCGCTGATCTGTTTGGTTATTTACATTTTTCAAAATATCTTTATTTGTGTTCAGCTAAATCAGAAATGTATACAGGCTTAAAAACAACGTGAGGGTAAATAAATGATCCCTGAATTTTCATTTTTTTTGGTAAACTACCCCTATAACTATAGCTACGGCAGTAAGACTTTCTTTGTTCACCATTATTTCCAAAACATCTGTGTCACGAGCAAAAAACCTTTGTGTGGATATTATTTGGATGTAGTGTCTTGGTTACGGTAAAAAAAATAACCATTATTCTTCACTTTGCCAGACTGGGTTGTAAATTGTCTGTCAAGGTCTATATGTCTCTTACACACACAAACATACACCTTTATTTCATGTGAATACTTGAAGACCAATAAAGCGTGAAGATCTGGATTAGACAGATGATCTAATCTTTCTGTCTACAATGTAAAATAAATCTAATAAATTATAAAAAGCACAGCATGCAATGTCAAAAAAGGCTGAAGTACGACACAAAGTTTGGTGGATGTGTCTTCAGATCTTCAGTGAATTTTTTTATGGCACATCTGGGATATTTAGCAGTATTGGGAAAACCATTAATTTGATTAATTCAAAAATACATACACTCCGGGATAATGCTAGGCTATTTTCAACCTATAAAAAGTCCAAAAAGGGTCAAGGTTAGCCGTTGGGTTAAATTAATCTAGAAAATGTATATATTTTACCCAACAATTGGTTAAAACAACTCAGTTTTATGGGTTGAAACAACCCAGCATAGGTTAAATTACAACCCAATGGGCTTGTCCCTATTTGACCTAACGCTGGGTTGAAATAACCTGGCATTTTAGCAAACTGAGAAGAACAGATTGAGGGTTTTTGCTGAGTTTGGTAAAAGTAGCTTGAAATATAAAGGAGATACAGCTGAAATAAGTCTAACCTGTTTTTAAAACTAAACGATGAAAGGTCATAGGTACCTGATAAGGGACAATGCTCCCATGGGCCGTTCCCCATCGTCTGGCCTCTTTTCCAGCGTTGAGGTAGTTGGCAGCAATGTGAGTGAGACAAGCAACCTGAAGATCAGATAAAGACATAAAATGAGGAGAGAGGCAGAAAGAAAATCAAGTTTTAAATCTTAAGATCTGTCTGTAAGCTCATTACATCCTGCTGTTTAGTGAGCGCAGGGAACTCTTACACGGCTGACACAGCAGTTCATGTTGCCTGCCGTAAAACAAACACCCACTGCGATCAACTGCAAGGTTTTTTTTTCTTATTCTTATTTACATATCACATGATTCTCATCACAGAAACAAGCAAGGCAATGACAACACGCATTATTAAGGTCATGGAGTCACGTGCTGTACATTCTGCAAGGTTCCTGTCTTTCCTAAGATTCCATAAAGAAATGAAATTATAATTTTTTTGCCGTTTAAAAAAGTGTGTTTTCATTGCCTATATATGAAAACTTCGTAAGAACAACTTTCACCAACTAAATTTTGACTTCAGGAGATACTCCGCGAGAGATGCTGTGCGCTTTATTGCCAAGTCCTCTGCCTGTTTGCAGGCTTCAGATTTAGGGTTAAACTGTTCCAGCAAGTTCATTTTTTCTGTGGGTTAAAGATGAAAGGATTTCATTTACTAGTTTTTGGAATTTGGGCCATGAATAGTGGCAGAATTTAGAACATGGGCTGATAAAGGTCTTCAAATTCAAGAAAAATTTACTATTCCATCTACAGATATGTATAGGTACTTCCATAAGACATTACATCACAAGTCATAAAGAGAAAGACCTGCTCATTAAAGAACCAAACAAAATAGAAGAATACTTTATTAATATTACAGAAAAACAATTTCCAATATGTGTCTCATTTATATAAAAGGCTGATAACTAATATTATACAAAACACAGGAGATGTTAAAGAAAAATGGGAATTGGAACTAAATACTATAATTGAAGATGATATCTGGGAAGAATTATGGAAGGGATGCCATAAGGGTATTAATAGTCAATTATGAAAAGAATTTGACTGGAAAGTAAAAATTAGATATTTCAACACATCTCATATGATCTCTACATTTGTGAAAGAAACATCGGTGGCATTGTGTTGGAGAAAATGTGGTAAAATAGGAGATCATACACACATTTTTTGGCATTGCCCAAAAATTCAAGAATTTTGGAAATGTGTTAAAAAAGAAATCAACAAGATACTAGAGGTAGAGATACCTTTAGATCCAGTGGTATGTTTGTTGGGAGCATTGTCCAAAAAAAATTATAAAAAAGAAGAGAGATATGTACTGTGAATATTGTTATTGATAGCAACAAATGATAACAGTGCATTGGAAAGAAGAACAGTCTGGTTCAACGGACTCAGAGACAGAAACAAGTCTATATAATGGAAAAAATGACTGCATGTCTACAAATGAAGATGGATATATTTTTGCAAAGATGGAAAAGTATTTCTCTGTATTTAGACATGTAAATAAGATGGGCCATAAAAGTGTATGGAAAATTATTGCAACATAAATGCAATTAGCTACTGTTACCTAAAAATGTCCTCTGCAAAGAAACTGTACTGATGGCAGTTTTTATTTTATTTTCATTTCTTTTATTTCTTTTTATTATTATTATTAATATTATTTGTGTTAATTATTTACTTTGCTTCTTTACTTAATTTTTACTCTCCCTCTGTTTGAATGTTGGGATAGGGGATGTTCTTCAAAAAGTTCAATCAAAAATAAAATTAAAAAAATATATATTAACATTTCTAAGATTTATTACTTTTGTGGACTACAAATGCAAGTTGATGTTATACTGAGAACCAAGGCTTTGAACCGGTTCACGGAAAGAAAACCAGAAATAATTTTGCAATGCAACCAAAAACTTTCAAAAAAGATATGTTCTGGAACAGAAACGTTTATTTAAAATAATGGTTACCGGTTAATACTGTTTTTTTTTTAGTTCTTTGAGAAGATTTCTGTGCAATATGACTCGGTGAAGTTCAAGAAATTTGAAGCTTGCCAGCAGCAAGTAGCCTATACTCAAGCCCAAGTCTCTAATGCTCAATCATAAG
Organism: Paramisgurnus dabryanus; assembly: GCF_030506205.2. Taxonomy (NCBI): domain Eukaryota; kingdom Metazoa; phylum Chordata; class Actinopteri; order Cypriniformes; family Cobitidae; genus Paramisgurnus; species Paramisgurnus dabryanus. The sequence continues at coordinate 10,301,544 of NC_133358.1, read as the reverse complement.
AGGGAAATATTGTAGGCTACCAAGTATCTCAAGATGTTTGTTTTTTAATACTAATTAGTGGTGTAACGGATCCCAGTTGATCCGTGATCCGTACAGATCACGACGCACAGTTCAGCTCGCATGCGATTCGTGGATTAATACGCTTATTTAGTGTGAAAGTTGATCATTTGCACATATTTCAAAAGTTTGCACATGTTAACACTTAAGTGATTTTAAACAGTTTAACCACAAAGAGGTGCTAAAGTGTGCAATTTGCTGTACGCACAGACGCACATGCGGTTGAATGTGTCCGGTCAAAATCAAACGTGATTATCCCTATGCCCTTCAAAGATCAGAACTCTTGATGTATAAACTTAAAGGAATAGTCTACTCATTTTCAATATTAAAATATGTTATTACCTTAACTAAGAAGAGTTGATACATCCCTCTATCATCTTAGTGCGTGCACGTAAGTGCTGGAGCGCGCTGCGACACTTCGATAGCATTTAGCTTAGCCCCATTCATTCAATGGTACCACTCAGAGATAAAGTTAGAAGTGACCAAACACATCAACTTTTTTCCCATTTAAGACGAGTAGTTATACGAGCAAGTTTGATGGTACAAAATAAAACGTAGCGGTTTTCTAAGCGGATTTAAAAGAGGAACTATATTGTATGGCGGAACAGCACTTTTGGGAGTGCTTCGACTCGGCGCAGTAACACTCTCCCTCTCCCATTACGAGAGTGAGAAGGGGAGCGGATTTTTCAGGCGATATTTATATGTCCCACAGCTGACATGGAACGTTATTAACCGGTTCGGGAACTTAATTGTTTTTGTTCAGGAACGTCGATTTTAGTGTTGAACCGGAAAACGGAAATGTTAAAATACTGTTTCTGTTCGGAACGAACCAACTGGGAAACAAATCTGGTTCAAAGCCCTGCTGGGAACGCATGGCAAAGATAATTTACAAACATGAGACCGGATGGACTTATGACTTACACACAATTTTTAAACAAAGGTATGTTTTCCTGTTTAGATTTTTCATGTTCATTCTATACGCACTGTTGGCCATGATGAAGTTTAATGATTCATTGCGCCGCCCACCACGGTCCTGCGAAGTTAGATCAGAAATGTCTTATCTGCAAGTGTTAATTTTTTACAAAACAGAGTAACGCGAGTAACAAACTGTTTTAAATTTCAGTAATTGTAACTGTGTTACTTGATTTAAAATCTTTGTAAATTTAGTATCTTTAAAATACTTTGTTACATTCTGGTTATCCCTAAAAGTAATGGAATTACAGTAACGCGTAACTTCGTTACTCCCATCACTGCAAGACACTAACTTAACACTAAACTCTGAATATACATGAGATTAAGCGAGTATCTGGCAAACGTGAGCGTCAACGGGCTAAATACGTTTTGACGCGATTCCCATCGAACGCCCTCGAAAAGAAATCACCGGCCGCCACTGAGAGAATGCAAAAAACTAGATGAGCATTATGTGTGTCATTTGCTTGCTTTATCTTTAGTTTTTCTTCTTGTGCACTGGTTGGCTAAGCCAAACAGCCAATCAGAATAATCCGACTCCCAGACAATGCTTAAAACATGCACGACAGACGACCGACGGCTTGGTGTGTACCTAACTTAGCAGTTAAATTGTATGGATTACTTTTTGTGCGCTTAGTAGCCCCTGGACACTATTCACTTTTAATGTATAGAAATGAGAAGCATGAATATTTTTCTGAATAAAGATAGTATTGGAGTAAAGCTTTAAGGTTATCCTGGGACACTACCCATTTTTGCATCTGGATTGAGTAGTTTTTCTGTGCCCTCTGTGCTTTTTATTATTGCATAGGCACTATAAATTTGCTGAAGGGTTAGATTACGGTGACCACAAGACAATCAGTAAAGAATGTTTGGTAAAAGGGGGGCAGGCAGTGAAAGGGAACTCATTTATCCCTGCCAGCTTAGGGTCTACCGCAGTAACCGTGACCCGTCTTCTCTTCAGTCCACAGATAAAACATATGCATTCGATACATTCCTAGAAGCCCCTCTAAAAATGATGTACAACAGGACAGCAGCAAACCATTGAGGAAATACTGCACAAGACCCGACGCAGCCATCCGTCAAAGCCTGCGCTACTTCTTTTCAAATGGGAAGCAATTAAAAACTTATGAGGAATTAGAAAAAATAAGGAGGAATTTATTTAAACCACAACAGACAACCACAAACAATCGCATTATTTTGAAAACCACATCCTTTCAAACCGGTGTCATTCAGAGGACAAACGCTCTGACTTGTTAGGTTTTGCGGTATCATGTCGGAAATAAGACTTGAACATATTACGGACACAGCAATACATTTCTTGGATCTTTTGAATGATCTGTCCAGAAATCTAAAGGGAAACGATGACCGAGTTATAATGCTTCTTTTTTCAAAGCTAACGCAGGATAACGGATTTAACTCGGATGCCTAAAATAAGTCCTGGTAAATGACACAGAAACCTCTATTCAGATTGCAAAGTTTATACAGAGTCCAAAAACTGAGAACTGCCACGAAGGCAGGCATCCTCCCAACACAGGCCATTCCCAAAGGTAGCCAAAAACCTCATGTTGACTCCTAAATAACACTGCTTGTATTTTTCACAATCATCACATAATGGACACGAGCATCGGATATGAATCACAATTGATAAAGCAGGGTTCCCACACATTAGTTAACTTCAAATTCAATGACCTTTCAAGGACTTTCCAGGTCCAATACCCTCAAATTCAAGGACTGAATGTGGGGAAACATTTCAAGTGAGAGCAAGGTTACATTGTGTTACCTTTAAGATACATTGTTACAGTTCCCTTTCGAGGGAACTTGCGCTGCGTCACTGCTGTGACACTTTGGGGACGCCTCCAGGGGTAAGTGCGTCTGAATGTGTATATCAAATTCAACCAATGGTGAGGCTTAACGACAAAGACAGGGTGACGCGGGAGCCAGGAAGCACATCTATATCTGAAATATTGCCAGAGACGGCGTTACAGGGACGCAGGAAGTAGGGCAAGGGAGACGCAGCGTCTCGTCTCGTTCCCTTCTCAGCTCAGAGAACAACAGTTACATACGTAACCCGAGACGTTTTCATGTGTCAAACACAACTATGCAAAAATGCATTTTGGTATGAATCAACATTCGCATACAGAAGATATAAGCATTTAAAGTGAACAGTTTAGCACGTGTGCTTAAAAAGTCTAGAATTTTTACGATATTATCCTACACTACACAGGGAATGGATTTTTTTTTTTTGAAAACTTCATGCATAAAATAGATTCAAGCACTTTCAATGACCTGTATCTATGTACACTCACCTAAAGGATTATTAGGAACACCTGTTCATTTTCTCATTAATGTAATTATCTAATCAACCAATCACACGGCAGTTGCTTCAATGCATTTAGGGGTGTGGTCCTGGTCAAGACAATCTCCTGAACTCCAAACTGAATGCCAGAATGGGAAAGAAAGGTGATTTAAGCAATCTTGAGCGTAGCATGGTTGTTGGTGTCAGACGGCCGGTCTGAGTATTTCACAATCTGCTCAGTTACTGGGATTTTCACGCACATCCAGTATGCGGCAGTCCTGTGGGCGAAAATGTCTTTTTGATGCTAGAGATCAGAGGAGAATGGGCCGACTGATTCAACTGATAGAAGAGCAACTTTGACTGAAATAAGCACTCGTTACAACCGAGGTATGCAGCAAAGCATTTGAGAAGCCACAACACACACAACCTTGAGGCGGTAGGCTACAACAGCAAAAGACCCCACTGGGAACCACTCATCTCCACAACAAATAGGAAAAAGAGGCTACAATTTGCACAAAATTGGACAGTTGAAGACTGGAAAAATGTTGCCTGGTCTGATGAGTCTCAATTTCTGTTGAGACATTTAGATGGTAGAGTCAGAATTTGGTGTAAACAGAATGAGAACATGTATCCATCATGCCTTGTTACCACTGTGCAGGCTGGTGGTGGTGGTGTAATGGTGTGGTGTTTTCTTTGCACACTTAGTGCCAATTGGGCATCGTTTAAATGCCACAGCCTACCTGAGCATTGTTTCTGACCATGTCCGTCCATTTATGACCACAATGTACCCATCCTCTGATGGCTTCTTCCAGCAGGATAATGCATCATATCACAAAGCTCAAATCATTTCAAATTGGTTTCATGAACATGACAATGAGTTCACTGTACTAAAATGGCCCACACAGTCACCAGATCTTAACCCAATAGAGCATCTTTGGGATGTGGTGGAACGGGAGCTTCGTGCCCTGGATTTCCATCCCACAAATCTCCATCAATTGCAAGATGCTATCTTATCAATATGGGCCAACATTTCTAAAAAAAATGCTTTCAGTACCTTATTGAATCAATGCCATGTAGAATTAAAGCAGTTCTGAAGGTGAAAGAGGGTCAAACACAGTGTTAGTATGGTCTTTCTAATAATCCTTTAGGTGAGTGTATGTATATTTTCAAAAACTTCCCAGGGCCTTGAATGTTTCCCCCCAGATTCACAAACTTTCAAGGATTCCAAGGACCCGTGGGGAACCTGTAAAGTTCTTAGTGAGTCAACATAGTTTCAAATGCAAAATTATGTTGTACTGCAAAACTTTGTCCCGTTGAAATAAACAGTATTTCCAAAGTACCTCAGCTTCAATAACTCTTAACAGTTATTGGTATAAGCTTCCCCCCATTCTGTGCCAAATAAAAATATAAGAATTGAATAAGCAATGTATTGCTCACAAAACAATTTTGTGTCATGTGCAGATATTCACCAGCACTTCGCTGAATCAACCGCAGCTGAGGTTTTAGGTAGTTACTATAGCAAAAACTATGAAATGTTAAAAACATCATAAGTGATACTGCAGATGAAGCTTAAGAGACATTTGTGTACGTTTCATTCTCAGCCTTGTAGGTTGCATTAAACACACATATGGATGGTAATTATAAAGCAGTAAGGAACAAGAACAGGCCATAAAACATTCACCAAGAAAACCAATCTCATTGATTTATTCACGGCGATGTCTGTTGTATCTCAAGATGTCAGCGGACAGCCACACATGCTCAGGAACATGCAAACTTAGCAGCCTTTCACACTCCATTTAGTTACACTTTTGACATCTCCTTCAACAGCTTGTGGAGCGGCACGGATGTTGACTTCCGATGTGGGGTTGCTATTTACATCGCTTGTATTGACGCTTTGTCCAGACAGAGTGGGTGGCTGGTAGGTAGGCTGCCGTACAAGCAACGTGAGCGGGGTTTTTTATGTCGGTCAAAAGAAAATGTTATTCATGATGACATCACAGAGGGACATTTGTAAATGGTGTACCATTTTCTCATGCAAGGACAGGTATTAAAATGTCTTAAAGTCTTGATTTGTTCATGAAGTACACAGTGGCGTGCAGGACAGCCTACTGCTACTTATAATACACATAATACATATGAATTAGCCTTTACCCTTTAGTCCAGCCTAATGCCCATTAAACCACACGAAGATTACATGTGACAGGAACAAATTGAGCTCGATTGAGTCACCTCTTGCATAAAGTGAAAAATTTGACATTTGGATGACTTATTTCCTTTAAGTTGAATGTGACGACATGAATTTGAAACTTTACTTTAAAACTACTTTTTTATCGTTGAGGTGAAAAAATGTAAGACATGAAAATCCTGCTAAACATTAAACATGCACTGGGATCAAATATGAAGACAAAACTATCCTGTGTTTGAGGCAAGTTAAACATCGCATGCTGAAGTCTAGTAGCTATGACGTTTGGCTTATATTGTTATGGACAGATTACTAATTTATACTGTGAAATAAAAGGTTCATGTTTTCTCATGAGTAGTGAATGGGTCAAATTAAACTGGCTTCCAGGGACGGCATTCGTTCAATCCAAATAAACGAAGCAAGAGCAGTCTGGTTTAATTTAAAATGTTCATTTTGTTTATTGGACGGGAGACAATAAAAACAAATGTCTTTAAATGTGAAGGAGGTAGACTTCTAAAACTAAAGATTTCATCATATTGACTAAATTAAGACTCAAATGGAGTCAACTGTCAGTTTTAGTAAACTTGCTTACTGTTTTAAAAGTTTAAAAATTACATGTTGATGTCTTTCTTTCCTCAGTCGAAAATAAATTACGGTTTTAAGGAAAACATTTCATGATTTTTCTCTATATAGTCTATACACCTAAATTGTGTATAACAGTTGAAGGTCCAAATTGCTGAGGACTAACTGTGGAATCACACCAGCCCCTTGAACATTTTGAGTTTACTCGCTTCATTTGCACGTGAAAGCCGTGCGTAAAATTCTAGTCATCGAGACATTCACGCGGAAATTTGTGTTATGGGAGGTGCTTCTGTGACTCTGGTCGCTTCCTGTAATCACTTCACTACTAGAGCAAGCTCCTGATTGGTTAACGCGGCGCGTTTTTCCGCCAAAGTTCAAATTTTTCAACTCGCGCATTTCCCGCGGCAACACTCAATTCGCGTCTATCGCGCTGCCCTACACGCCTAATTTGTGCCGCGAGACCTCCTTATGCACGTCAACGCGTCTTCACATTGAGTTAACATTGAAAATCACTTGTACTTGACGCATTTACCGTGGCTGGTGTGAATGCAGCATAAGGGTCTTATGTAGAAACGATTGACCATTTTCTTAAAAAAGTATATAAAGTAGATATATCGGCCAGTAAATGGTATGGGTCAATAAAAGCAATTTTACAGACAATCGGCTATAGTTTAAAAACATCCAAATGTCATGCCCAATATATCCTGTCAATCAAAAGAAATCAGGAAAATGCAATGAATTTGCGCTCTGTGTATAGAAAATTTAAAGAAACATCACTAGTTTACAGGTATAGCGGAAGATTTTCTTTCTCATCTCAGTTGTCAATCATTCTGATGATATGTTGACGTAAGGCCGTCGTACGTGCTCGACCCTAGGTTCACTTTCTACGCATGCGCACTTTCAGGTGTATATGTGTGGTGGGCTATGGTTTCAGCCATTCTTTGAAGCTCGCATTCTCAACCTTATTTTTTTCAAAATGTCTGAGGGTCTCAAGAGAAAAAGTGTTTACGATTTGTATGACAAGAAGAGAAAGTCCTTTGAAGAAAGAAACAAGACCAGAGTGTTTTGGGGAGAATATTTCACACAAATCACTGCTAGTAAAAGTTGATGTAAGCTATGATTAGCGCTGCTAGCCCTGGCACAAGTCACCAACCGCGCAGACACGGTAAACATCTCAATGTATGAGCCATGCCGGCAGCAACTTATAAACAGAGCGAAGAGAAGAACTAAGCTCATGCATGCTCTCTCTCTTGTGCAAACATTAATAAGCATTCCCTCCCGGAAGCATGTAGAGTGTTGCGCGTGTGCATTTAAAAAAAAAAGTAATTGTTAAAAAAATTGGGGCAAATTTTCCGCCATACCTTTAATGAGCAATAGTAATGGCAATATGAATAAATAACATTCAGAGTTCATGCAAGTTAATATAATCACCAAACTATCTGCATCAACATTTGTATCGTCAGATAATCTGAATGTCTGAATAGCCGGCTATTGAAAATTTTATATCGGTACACACATTTTTAAATCAGTACATCAATCAATATATATATACTGTATATAATTTTTTATTAAAGACTGATCATTTTGGGTGAACTATTCCTTTAATGAGGGCCATTAAAAAAATTTTTTTTAAGCTTTAAAAATGGTTTGACTTGCTGGACTTGCTGCATGGACAGCGGCGTAGAGTTTGCCCAGAACAAAATCATACTTACCCACACTAACTGCAGGGCTTGACATTAACTTTTTGAGGAACTTGTCCTGTGGACAAGTACATTTGTGTTTCACTTCATGTGTCCATGCACAAAAGTCACTTGTCCGGGTAAAGATTTATAATATAATTAATTTCTTGTGTTTTGCTAATCAGTGGCGGAGCAAGGGATTTTTCATAGGGGTGGCCAGGCAGGGGCCAGCAGTAACCCTGGGGTGGCACATAAAATCTCTATCATCCAACTTTAAAATACTTTTATGTATTATAGGTGCATTAATCACAATGATGTATAACAGGCAATTGCTACAGTACTTGTACATACAAATGAATTGAGATTAACATACAATTTATAGTCATAATTGAACCTCAAGTTTTTTTTTTACTATTTAATCAAATAAGACTTTTAAAATTTACTTTGAAACCAGAATGCATATCTCCCATTGCTGAAAAAACTATAGAGACCAGAAAATCACGTGAATTTTATAGGCCACTGAAATTTATTTTACTAAGATTCATTTGGCTACTCTTTCTGAAGGATGCTATATCTGCTGCCTTTCTCTTCATTTTTCCCACATTTCACTGATTGTCTGACATTAAAACACTAAAGCAAAACATTAAAACATTACCATGTTTTTAAAAACGTATTAGGGTAAATGTATCTAGATTATCTGTTATATATAAAATCAATCTTAATCCTAGCATTTATGCTGTAATGTTTGTGTGGGATTTTTTTATTGTACAGTGACGAACTCTGTCAGATTCAAATCGGCTGTCACACGGCGCACACACACGTAGGCGCGCTGAAAGAGAAATTCTCATTATAAAACAGATTCTTAAACAAGATTTTAAGCCCATTATGTGTTTTTACCAAACTTTAGAAGAGAAAAAATACGGACTGCGGTTGAAGTGTCTGTCATTTATATTCACGCCGGAGCATGAAGAAACCTCACTCTCCACTCCATGCCGTCCCGCCCCTCCGTGTTCGGCGATCAGGTTTCATGCGCGCGCAGCTTGTTTAGTAACAATAACAGCAAGGTGTTAACGTGTGTGTGTGTGTGTGTGTGTGTGTGTGTGTGTCGGCGCGCTGCACTCTCTGTTCAATATTCCGTTCGGTGTTTGCTCTGCGTGTTCTGCTCTGTCGTTAACGGCACATAATGTTAAGTAACATTGTTTGAAATTTAACTTGTCCAGTCGGACAACTAATTTTCTCTTACACTTGTCCTTCAAAAAATCCACTTGTCCCAGACAAGCGGACAAGCCTTAATGTCGAGCCCTGAACTGAATGCTTTATTATTTAATCCAATTGATACAGTTGATGAAAGTGATCCTGACTGAACTAAACTATGTATACTGTTATACTGTATATAGAAATAGTTTGTGACCGTTTGATCCTATGATGCAAAACGTTTTTTATGTGTGGGTGACAGGGCACGATGCTTACCTGTGAGGACAGCAGATTGCAGTCTATATGAAGGCCTTGTCCTGTTTTCTGTCTCTGGAGCAAAGCAGCCATGATGGCTCCCTGAGTGTACAAACCAGTAGCCAGATCTGTCATAGCCACACCCGGCCTGACCGGTTCTCCATCCTTAAATCAGAAAATGTTGTAAGAGGAGATAATGCATATAAAATACAAGTCTAAAATACAAGTAACAGTAAAGGTGAAGCATGTCATTTAAAAATATTTCTCTAATCATCTTAATATGCACAGTAAGCCAATTGTAAGCTGATTTCAATATGGGCTCTATGCACACAGTTGCATGGTGTATTTCTGGAAATATCTTTTTTTGTGTATCTGGTAATATCTTTTTTCAATTTTAAGATAAGATGTTCAAATAACACGCTATTTGGTTTAATCATTTGTAAATATAATGTTATTTAAAATACATATTTTCATTTCTTGTTTTATATTAAACTGTACCTGTCAAAATGATTTGCAGCATCCGGGTTAACGTGTTATTAGCTTTGAGCGGTTGTTATCTGGGACTAACAAACAGGCAAATGTCTGGCCAATCAGAAGCATTTCAACGAGCCGTGTAATAAAATAGGTTAGTTGTACTGTATTGTATCCCATAATGCCTCCAAACAGTTACCTTAATGTGTCATTTATAGCTTTACAAATCTTTTTTTTTTTTATTCCTGTGTTGATATATTTACTATTGACAGAGGATGTTTGGTACAAAACATATCAGTGCTCATAATTTTTTTTTTATGGCCAATAGCCCTTATTTTAGACCTTACGTGTTATTGATAGTCAGAAATATTCATTTTATTAAAAATATTTTAAAAAATTATTATAATAATATTTAAATAAAGCACATTTGAATTGGTCAATCATATCTATGATATGTACGTATTTTCCATATGATTTTATTTGTGTGGCAACTGCAGTTTTGTTTTATTATTTTGACACTGTCTATTAGTATCCCTAAAGCTTTCATTGGGTGGATCAGAACTGCTCTGGTGTCCTTATGTGGCCTTGATCCTGGCAGGACTATCTGTTTGTACAAGTAATAGCAGACAGGGGAACCATTCGGAAAATTATTTTATTGCAGCAAATCTGTTTGGTGATGTTACTAAATGACACACTTCACCTTTAAACACACCGGATCATTGGCCTCACCTCCGGACCGGTAATGTGCATCATACCAGACATTGCAGACGCAATGGAGTCATAGCCGGGCTTGTGCGATTCAGGTCCTGTCTGTCCATATCCTATACAAATTAACACACATTGTTATTGATTATGAGTGTGAATACTTATCAAACACAAATGTGCATACAGTTCGCAGTTTAGTGTAACACGATCATGAGAGGGCTACGATCCTCTGCACGCTTCTGTGTGGCCGACACGGATTGATTTGGACCCGTGCGCGCCTGTAAGAAATCCCTACAGCTGGGAACAGACGTCAAGCGTCAGGGTGGGCAAAGATCCGATTGCATTTCTATTATCATCCTAGCAGTCCAGATTAATTCAGTTCTAAGAAGTCCACTGGATCTCTAAGACTCGGACTCTTTGGAGGTAAACATCTATGGCTGTGTTTATTTGCCTGGCAGTGATTACAGTGGCTTAAGGAAAATCTGTCATGCCCTGGTAAGTAAATAGCAATCTTCTAGATAAAGTTTGTATAATAAGTATCACAAAGCATCACTACATTGAAAAATCCCTGACCCTTTGTATTAAACATTTGTGCTACGGTCATGAAAGACACATCATATAATGAACAATTGGATGCTTTTATAGACCTGTTTAACCTGTAAATTTAAACTTTAAAAATTTTAATAAAAATTTAATAGACTTAAATAGAAAAATATTTTTTATTTCTTGTGACTTGCAGGTGAGCTCTTTAACTCTTTCACCGCCATTGACGAGTTAAATGAGAAAACGCTGCCAATGACGAGTATTTCCGGCTTTCCGCAATACCGCTATTATCCACATTTCCTTTTCCGCAACTTATGCACCCCGGAAGTAAAGCCTCATGTCTAACTGTGCATTCAGACCGCCACCGGCGAGAGCGTCAAAGTGGCCGGAAGTCATTCATTTTCAAGGAGAGCCGGCGGCGAGCTCCTGCGAGCAGCGGTGCGTCATGTACAGCGTGAGCGTCGATGAGTGTTGAAATCAGCTCAACTTTATGGTAATGAGATACGACGCGGTTCGGCAGCAACCAATCGGAAGGCGGAAATGTTGGGCGGCAGCCAATCGGAAGGCGGAAACCTCCGCCTGAGAGGAGTTCAGAGAATGCATTCGAGCGTCTGAGCGTCCGCTAAACCTTTTCTTTAGCGTCGTTAGCAGAATGCTAGAGCTTTTATTGACGCTCTCGCCGGTGGCGGTGTGAATGCACAGTAAAGCTGTATTTACACCAACCGCGTCAGAGGCTTGAAGCGAGAGTGATTTTAATGTTAAGTCAATGTGAAGATGCGTTGACGCGCGTCTGGAGGTCCCGGGGCACGGATAAGGCATTTGGCGCGACGCAGAAGACGCGTTTCCACCTCATTTGCGCGTCTAGTTCGCGCGAAAGGGCGCAAATTGAGCGTTGTGCGTGGTACACACGAATGGTGCTTTTTGTGCATTTTGCGGTTCACGCGAATTTGCGGCTGACGCCAGAGTTAAAAAATTTGAACTTTGGCGGAATTTCGCGGCGCGTTAATAGGGTGGCCATTCGTTCCAGTTCCGCCGGACACCTCCCAAACATGTTTTCGGGGTGCGTTCTCCGGAAGTCGCGTTGCTCGACTGCATACGTCATCGAGGTTCTCACATTTCAGTTAAAATACATTAAGAAAATTAAGATTTATTTATTTTAAGGCATACAGTAATTGTAGTTTCATTTTTACCTTGAAATGTAACAGCTGCTTTTCTAAAATTGAACCCGAAATATTAAACCTTGATGACGTATGCGGTCGACCAACGCGACTTCCGGAGAACGGACCCGAAAACATGTTCAGGACGTGTCCGGCCGAACTGGCACGAATGACCACCCTACGCGTTAACCAATCAGGAGCCTGCTTGCTGCTGTGGCGGCAGCCCCGCCCGGAGTCACTTATTCAACTAACGCTTGATATTGTCCGTAAGCAGTCACCCGGAGCTATACGACACAAGTTCTTATTTCTATAAAGACAGGAATAAAAAGGACCTCGCTTGGAAGAGTGTCAATGAGGACATTGGGCAACCTGGTAAGTTGTAAATACACATTTCACTTTTGACTCAGGTGACGTTTATCGACCTGCACCGTTTATTTTCCCCCTATAGTAAGGTTACCAAATACAAACCGGTAACTCTCTCGCTAATGCACGATCAACATCAGCCATCTTGCAAACAGACAACCGCATAGCACTTGCCCCTCCCACATGAAGCGGATTTTGCCTATGATGGGCGTCAAATGCTTGCTTTTTCCGCGAGTCTAATTTCGCTCTACACGCGCAAATGCATTCAAACTGTTCAAGCGGCAAACTAGGCGCGGTAAACACGATTTTGACACCAAAATTTTGCTCAAAATTTTGTGTTTTTAAAGAAACCTACCAATATTTGAGAGGTGATTACAAGAGAACTAATGAAGGTATGATGATGTTTGTTTGTTTGAAAGCAGAGGGTCTGTTTTTTTAATTTGATATATTGTATGTTTATATATTTAAAGAAGAACATTTTCTGGAAGGCATTTAACTTTTGTGAAAATCATAAAAAAATGCTAGTGTTGGCTGGCAACTTTTAAAAAAAATGCTGGCAGTGAAAGAGTTAAAGCCGAACACCCTAGTCATAACCTTGCAATGTCCTAGATACCACCCAGAGCAACTTAACCATTGGATAGCAGTGTCTTGAAATCATTCAGTATGCCTAGCAACTATACAGTGATACCCTGACAGCCTCACACTGTAAATGCATTGATGTCAATTAACATTTCAAGACCCTTGTGACATCAAACACCTGTAACATAATTTTTTACGTAAACTCAACTATATAATTGGTCATATCAAATATATAGATTTGTACTTTACCCATCAGTGGGTACCATCAATTGTGTGGTTAACATCATTTATCAAATTATCTTCTGTTTAACAGAATCCCAGATCTGCTCATCAAACATTTCCCAGGCTTCTCCACTGCCACTTTAGTGACACAGTGTAAAAGGAATCCGATGCCAAACCTCAGCACATTTAGGTGTGTGGGGTCCATCTAATGAAGTACACATGCTGAAAATAGCTGGCGCTCTCAGACGCCATTTAATCTGCTTTAATTTGCTGTAAAGAAATTAAACCCCAATAATAAAAACGAAGCATGGCGCTCTAACGCTTCTGTGGAACGGGGAAGACCACGGAGACCTTAAACATCTCCAGAGGAGGAATGGGAGACTGGAGTCTGTGGTTCTTGATCTTCAAACTCACGTACTAACCTTAGCCTGTTAACTAGACTAGACAGTGCGTGTCTTGCCCGAAAACACTCATTCCATATCTGCACGGACCATAACAGACATGATGTACTCTTGATAATTACAGTTTAAAAATCAAAACCACCTTTAAATATGGCATTGGAAAAATACAACCAATACACAGATCTGAGAGGTATTACGGTGGATTTGTTAGTACAGTATATACAGGGGTGACCAAGAGAGGCCAAAAAACACAATCTACTAACTAAACAAGCACTTTAGATGAGGTAAACCGATAAGGGAATCAAGCACGGTGTGTACCAGACGTTCCAATCAAAGCATTATGTTCTACTGGGTCATCCAAAAATCCAGCTGTCTCAGAATTACGACAGTCGGCCAAGAGATGTGTAATTGCGGCATTTTTTATAATTTTTTTGACACGAGGAAGAACATTTCATGCATATAACAAGCACACTTAATACTTCAACCCTCGAGGAATGAAAGAAAACTTGAATAACCTTTTAGAAAAATCGAACGCTCCCAAAGCCAAATTTCGATCATCATTGCACCCGCCACAGCAAATCCCCTGATCCCGCAAGAGTTTCCTCAAAACACTGATGTCAACATTTGATTCATCTCCCATGTGTGGGACTCCATGTTTTTGGAGCAAAATGCAAATTATGTCTCGTATCTAAAACGTTTTAGCCTGCCAAGTCATGGCTTCAAGCCTCCGCAGGGACCGGCAGGAGCAATCACAATGTATACGTTAGGCAGCACTGTTTCCTGACTCAGTTGAGCCAAATTACAAAATGGGTCACTCCCAAATTGCTACTGGATCACAACTGTGTCAGGACTGACGCAATAAACCAAAGCAAGTCGATAAATCAACTGTCAGCATGGCCATTACAAATAAATTAAGCACGACTGCAGAACTACTACGGCATATGATGTGACGTACAAACCAGGCATTAATGAATAGCTTCCTTACTCCTGATTGCGGTATTCAATTAATCACAGTTCATGTGGTGGCGCAGGAGACTTGTAATGATATTTTCCTAAGACTAAGATTTAAAGGCTGGCTGCATTTAACAAGAGAGCCGCAAAAGACTTCCAGTGCGAATTTCCAATGTAACTAAAACAAAGTTATTGCAAGAATATTAACGAGGCATTTTGATCAACTGTTGCACATAGAGCCTAAAAAAATGCCTGGATAAAAGAAAGAAAACATTATTTTTATTCTATATGAAGTATAAGTACTAGGGCTGTCAAACGATTAAAATATTTAATTTAGATAAATTGCATGATTTCATGAGTTAACTCGCGATTAATCGCAAATTAATCTCAAATTTTTATCTGTACTTAATTTACCTACATTTAACATTTTTCATGTTTTTAATGCTCTTATTAACATGGATTTGGACAAATATATATTCTATATGCAAATGAATGTCTACAACAGCCTGTTTACATTTTCAACAGAACCAACAGCCATAGTTTTATATATGATTTTCCCTTTAGAAGACCTTGTTCTTTCTCCATTTCTGTTTGCTGCTGAATCATTTTTGACCTGTGCTGGCAAATTGAGTTGGGATGAGCAAATTTTCAAAAATCAGTTAATTATATTTTAACATTCTCCATTAAAAAACTTGAAAACAATGCATGATTTGTTGGAATCTGATAAAACATGACAGAACTACTCCTGTTTACCAAGGCAAAAACAAAATCATTATATGCTAAATATATGTTTTTCTTTTATTGTTTAACAGTTAACCAAACATTCACTTCAGATATAACAGATTATACCTGCGTGAATTCTTGTCAAAAAAGTTATTTTTAAAACTGTAATTTTGTGTAGATGTCTATATTTATCGGGGTTGCGCATTCGCGTGTTTGTGAGCGCTTCAGACTTAGGCATCAGGAAGATCGCTTTTGAGTCTTGTCACTCTTAAAGGATAATTCCGGTATTTAACACTTTGAGTCTCATTTCTGGTTTGTTTTGGATGAACTACAGTGATGGGCACTGAAATTTTGACAATGGGTCGTGTCTTGACTTTTTGACTCGTTTAGAAGCGTCTCTTGACTGCTTCAGAATGGAAGTCAATGGCCATGCACAAACATGTCATTTAAACAACACTTAACGTTCATTTTCAAAACTGTGCTACTCACCGATTGTTGCGTGGTGTTCGTTGATGATTTAAAACAAGTTGTGTAGCGAAATACAGTTTCTGTTGTGTTTTATTTGGCATTTTGTAAAATTCCATTGACTTCTCTTGGAAGACTCATTGCTCGCTGATATATCACTCCGCCGCCGAGAAACAGAAAAGTGGTCTGTTTACATGTGGTTGTAGTTTTTTCGCTCGGTTTCTTTCAGAAGAAATTTTTCCCATATTTGTAGGGCTGGACCAGAATATTCGAATATTCGTTCCGTGGGTTGACATTCGATTTTCAGTTTTGAGATTCGAATATATATTTAAATATTTTACAGCGTTAATGCAGAGCTTTTGCCAAGCAGGAAGTGCGCTTCGCGCTCCCACACTATAGGTGGCGCAGAGAGACCAACATCCATAGCCAACAGCCACCAAACGCCACCAATGGAAGAGATCGCCTCGAACGGAAAGCGCGCTTCCTGCTTTGGCATTCACGCTAATAGTGTTGTAAATAACGTTCCGTTTCTTGCAAAAACTGATTGATTTGCTTCACAAGACCTCAATATGTCACACGGAGTTATGGGGGATTACTGTTGTATTGGATATATATGCTTTAGCTCTTAAAGTGTACGGATCGGTTGACTTGCATGACGGAGCACTGGGGTTTCTGCAAAATATCTTCTTTATTGTTCTGCTGATGAAAAAAACATATTGGATGGTGTAAGTGTTATAAATAAACTTGATTTGGAAAGTATGCTACCGTTTTATTACAGTTTGTTGAACTTCGTTCATTTATTTTCCTTGTTTTATTTAAATAGCCTACCCTTTACATTGTCAGTAATTACTGTGCTGCTTATTTCTGATACGGGAATGTTTGTTTGTTAGAAAAATGTTAGGCTACCTTATTAAAAGTATTGCTCTTGTGCTTTGTTTCACTAATGCTGTTCTCGCAGGACGCGTGACAGGCACACCGAGTGTGCTAACGCTTCAGACTCAAATATAGAGCGGAAGTATATATGCGGTTGTGAGGTATCTGAAAAAAATAGTTCCACTATAGCAAATAACACGGATTGAAATCATACATTGCGCCAATATATTTGTTTTTAATCATCAACGAACACCATGAACCACTCGGTGAGTAGTACAGTTTTAAAAATGAACGTTAAGTGTTGTTTTAATGACATGTTTGTGCATGGCCATTGACTTCCATTCTGAAGCAGTCAAGAGACCCTTCTAAACGAGTCAAAAAGATGACCCATTGTCAAAATTTCTGTGTCCATCACTGTAGTTCATCCAAAACAAACCAGAAATGAGACTCAAAGTGTTTAAAACAGGAATTATCCTTTAAAAACTCTTTTAACATCAATCAGGTCCCAAACTTTATCTCTCTTAATAACTTTTTTAACATCAAGCAAGTCCTGCAGTCTATTTTCTGTCATTTCTGCATGCTTTAAAAACAAAACCAATACGAGCAAATGAATAAAGACGCATCTTTGCTCTTCACCTCTCAGGAAACGTACAGATAAAGATCATTTTAGATGTTTTATGACCATTTAGAGCATTGGATTCGCTAGACGAGAGCTTAATGTTTTTATTTTTATGAAAACCTCAGACTCATCTAGACAGTGCGAGTCACTTGCTGCATCTCAATTCATCCAGCTGTGGGCTAGACCAAGGGTCAAACAGAAATTGCGTGTTGCGTTAATCGTGTTAATAAAATTAGTGGCTTTAAAATGAATTTGCGTTAAGGCGTTAATTTTGACAGCCCTAATAATTACATTAGTGATGTAGGTACTAGGTACTGGTACTGAAACTTGAAAAACTGTTCTGTTCACCTTAGAAGGTCAAAAGAGTTTAACAAATTTGACTGTCTTTTACAGCAAAATCCTCTTAGAGCATGCAAGGCTTTTGGTAAAACCTTCCCTTCTAAAAAAATTATTTCACAAGAGACAGTTGCAAAATCACTAAAGATGCAAGATGAGTCTGGGATTGACATTGCAAATGATAAAAGTCAGAATGTAAAAATGGTAAATGGACTGCATTTATATAGCGCTTTTTAACAGACCAATGGCCATCCAAAGCACTTTACAATTTGCCTCACATTCACTCATTCACTCACACATTCTTACACTGACGGCAGTGTCAGCCATGCAAGGCGCATCCAGCTCGTCGGGAGCAACTGGTGTTAGGTGTCTTGCTCAAGGAGACCTCGACACTTGGTCAGGTGGAGCCGGGGATTGAACCACCAACCTTCCGGTTTGTAGACAACCTACATGAACCACTGAGCCACTGCCACCCCCCGTGAACCACAAATTAGGGGGTGCTCTGATCCAAATGATTGACACATTCGGTTGTATTCGGGTCCAAGTACTCACAAGGAACACAAGTTTAAAAGTGATCAACGGTTGTCTGATGCAGGATTAAGGGGATTTGAAGTGGAAGTATTTGATGAACATATAATACGTAAAACAATTCAGTCAATAGGCTCTGCAATGTTGTGGTATCCTGCAAAATTTCACTCAAACTGTATACAGTTCCGAAATGGCAGATACATACACATCATAGACTGTAAAAAATATGGAAGTAGTGTCCGTGACATTATCCGTAGGTTTGTAAAAAGCTTTTTTGAAGCCCAAAGCAGGAGGAGCCTGCCGTTGCCATCTTGGCAGCGCATTTTTGCAATACGTGGGTAGACCTGAGGTGCCTGGTTTGGTGAAAACAGAAACCACGCCCCCTTGCTCGCCAGTAGTGACAGAAGTGGCTATTCAACTGTCACTCAAGTGGTCACGCCCTAAATTATGCAGAACTTTAAAGGGGACTGAGAATGAAAAAACATTTTTACCTTGTCTTTGTTGAATAATGGTAGTCTACCCGCATTCACGAACATGCAAAAAGTGCTAGACATGCTAAACATCTCAGTCTCATAGAAATTCCTCTTTTAGAAATGTCAGCCAGAAAACGGCCCAATCTGAAAAACTGATGCTTATGACATCACAGGCATCTCACTGCCCCTCCACTTTAAAATAATTGGCTACATTTTTTGATGGCAGCAAAGTCAGCCAATCAGTAATGAGATTGAAAGTTAAGCCAGTAGGTGGAGCCAAATAGGTGCAAAACCACTTGTTTAAAACCCCCCACCCTAATAGAGCTATCTGAGAGAGGTTTTTAGTAAGCTTCTAAGGCAGGGGTTCTCAAAGTTTACATTCAAAGGTCCAAATCTAAATTCCCATAATTGTCATAGGTCCGGAAAAACTTTATGTAAATCATTTGTTTATATAAAAAAAATCAACACAAATCGTTTGGGAAAAAAATAAGTGTATTTTGCATTTTAAGTAAATAAAAAAAAAATAAACACAAGAAATATGCCAAAAGTAACCAGGTGCAAAATACATACCTAATTAGAGAAATCGCACAGTTTGTTCTCCATCATATGCATAAACCATGGCAAAAAAAGTGTGGTTGGTAGGCTGAGACCCTGACCAAAATTAGGGGTGCACCTATATATTGGCTGATGATGCTTGCTTCTCAATGAGTTATGGTGAAATGCCGCTACATCCAAAAGCCAGGGGGCGCTCTCGGGCAGAAACTTAATATGCGCTGCAGACGAAGAACCAGACACACGGAGCTCCAGGAAATGTCTTAAGGATATATTTATATTACTGTTCTTCAAACCTTTTCAGGTATTTTCATGATAATAAAGAATATGAATAAGATTATGTTTGACGAGTGTTGCTTTTTTAAATGCATGTTTTAAACGACTCAAACCGACAGTGATTGGTAAGGACTGATCAAAAGCCGTAGAATATGAAGTAGCTGTGCATAATATCTGGGTGTGATGGCTACAGCGTCAAACAGGACATTTTTAAATAACTTGTTTTATTTTCGGACCAGGAATACTCTAAAATCTAAAAAAAAAAAAAAACGAATGGTTTACACGTAAAATAGCAAATGCACACATTTAATCAATAATGTAGAAATTAATGCACTTGTAATATGAAGTGGACGCGGGTCCGGATCAAGTTGCCGTCGGGTCCGGATCCGGACCGGAGTCCGGACTTTGAGAACCCCTGTTCTAAGGTATTACAGACCCCAACAAAAAAAAATTGTCTACATGTCACATCACAGAACAAGGATAAATACCCCGTTCAATCATTCTATGTCACCTTTAAGGCTTAATATAATTTAAACGGATCAGGAAAAAACAATTCACTGCCCCCACAGTTAAAATTAGCTATATAGACCAAAGACACTTTTTTTAGCAGACTGTAAAAACATTTATTTCTGCTGTAAAGTTAGGCATTTTAACATGGGGGGGGTCTATGGGATTGACTCTCTTTTGGAGCCAGTCTATAACAGCAAGTCGATGAATTTCAGTTTAAGTCACTTCCTTGTTGGCTTCGCAACATTTCATGGGATTTGGGCCATAGCTGTATCTTATCTAGTCAGAACCTCACACCAGAGACCATAAGGTTGTCCCTTGATACACATAAATGGAGCGGTCGATTGTGACATTTATGTATATTTGTCTATGAGATCTATGGGTCCCCACCTTGTGTAATAGCATATATTAATTTTGATTCACTAAATAATAAAAAAATCTCATAATATTAACAGTATTCTATAAATTATGATTTTATTTGAGCCTTTTAATCTTTAAAAGTAATGGGAAAATCCATCTGTATCCTATTCATGGAAACTGGCTCTTATGCATGCTAAAATCCGACAACCACATTTTCAAGTCGGGTCAGATCAAGTTCACACTGCTGTCCTCAGTTGCAAACCATGAGCAAAAAGCAAAGATGAAAAGTATCCGTTTTGTCATGCAGACAACCCTTCAGTTTGATAAATGTGATCTACATACCATGGGAAAACTACTCAACAGTACATCTCTCAATTTAATACAAAAGGATTGGGAGCAGTTCGGAAATAATGGCCTCCAGAATCACTTCTAAGGAACTTATGGACCACAAAAATGACCATTAAGTCATTTCCTCTATTTTATAACTACACTGTATCATCCTAAAAACAAAACCGATGACTACAGGTACTGGAAAATCTAAACAGTCAGCAAAATGCACAAGAGCACAATTATGCAAAAAATACTTTTTGGGCAGAAAAATCAAAGGCCACTTGTTAAAACTAAAAATTCCAGACTCATTTTACACTTAGGGAAAAGCGGGAGATCTTTCCAGAAGAGGAATATTCAACAACACAGGATGAACATAGTAAATCATCCCAATTTAACTGTCCACCATCCACAATTTCATGAAGTCTTGTGGGTTACATCTCCAGATCTTTATAAGCAGTGTGAGACATGGGAATTTGGCTGTGATTTGTATTGTTACAGACAGCTGCTGACAAAAAATCTTCAGTCATTGTGTGCATTTCATTGCTAACCACAAGAGATGTCACTGTAGTGCTGACACAAGATTGTATAAAATGTTAAAATCCCCCTGTGGTGAAAATCACAATTTTGTTGTTGTTTATATGTCTATGTGGTGTTTTAAAAAATAAGATTTAAGACAAACCATGTAAAAATTCATCATTTAACAGCACTGCTGAGTATTTTTACATAAAACTGGAGTTTTTCAAAGACAGTCTTATTCCTACGGTTTAAAATCGCCTTGGTTTCCTATATCACAAATATGTAACCAATCACATCATCACAGTTGAACGAGTGGATTAGTAGTATATAGAGCTATAGATATTATGGATGGATGCTGCATCGGCACTAAAATGATTGCAGCACTGCTGCTTCAGCTTTGCTTCTGTGATGTTCACACATGCAGTATGCTTTAACCTGTTACATATATATATCTACGGTCCAATGTAGTGCAAAAAAGTGGAAGCGGTACATATTTGCATATTCATAACCATGGTCCAAGCTGTGTGATTGAGTAGAGGAGGGGACTAATTTGCATATTCATAAATTCGTGTGTACTAAATAAGGCAATGGTGTAGAGATATATCCAAGCTGTTTTGAAGCATGAAGAAATGACTGTCACAGGAAAAAAACTCTTACATATGCCACCATGATACTCACAGTGTGTTTGAAGTGATAAAATTATCGACTACTGGGGCTTTAAGCACTGCCAACAAGGGAGACCTCTACATGAGACATGAGACTAGATGGTTCCCACACCTTTGTTAACTTCAAATTCAAGGACCTTTCAAGGACTTTCCAGGGCCAATACCCTCAAATTCAAGTGAGAGCAAGGTTACATTGTGTTACCATTAAAGATACATTGTTACAGTTCCCTTTCGAGGGAACTTGCGCTGCGTCACTGCGGTGACACTTTGGGACGCCTCCAAGGGTAAGTGCGTCTGAATGTATATATCAAATTCAACCAATGGTGAGGCTTAACGACAAAGACAGGGTGACGTGGGAGCCAGGAAGTATATCGCTATCTAAAATATGCCAAAGACAGCGTTACAGGGATGTAGGAAGTATGGCATGGGAGACGCAGCGCCTCGTTCCCTTCTCATGGAACAACAGTTACATACGTAACCCGAGATGTTTTCATTTGTCAAAAACAACTATGCAAAAAAGCATTTCGGTATGAATAAACATTTGCATACAGTAGATATGAACATTTAAAAGGAACATTATAAAACGGCTCGTTCTGGTTCTTCATTCTGATTGGTTGAAACGCGTTCTAAGCCGTGATAAAATACCCCGGTAAACCCACGTTTCAGACCACATCACAAGTATCACTGCGCCACTGTTGCTGGGTACTGATTTATGAAAATAAACACACCAGTGAAATTCTATAGACTTGACAAAGGTTTACTTGAGATTTTTCCTCTAATGTTTGAGATCTGACTGGGTGAGGATTAAACTCCCTTAACTCATCATCTCTCATTTCTGCTTCCCTTTCCCTGCTTTGCACAAAACATTTCTGATGTCCATCTACAGGAGTCAATAGTGATCGAGTCAAAATAAGATTATCATATTATTTAGGAACTTACTTTAGTTTTGTCATGTTTTCATACACTCTAAAAACTCCTGGGTTATTTCTTCAACCCATATTCTGGGTTATTTGTGTTGGGTTAAAATTATGGGTTCTTTTTTCAGAGAGTAACCATTTTCTGGGTTATAGGGCTAATATTTTGACCCAATTCCTGGGTTGTTTGGGTTTCTGGGTTATTTTTCAAAGGTTAACCCATGTTCTGGGTTAACGCCCCGCCCCCCGCTGTTCTGGAATTTTCTCACAACAGTCGATTGAAATAACTGTCACCGGAGTTCGCGGCGCGCTCGATCCGTTTTGGCCTGGGCTTCTTCGTTGTGTATTCAAGGTAAGCAAGTATTTTAAGTGTCAATGTAACGTAAACTTTCTGTGTCCATGTCCCCGTTGCTTAGCTCATTGTTATAATACCGGTAAAAATACGATAAGTAGGGCAGCTATGACTTCGTGCAACGTTAAGGGGGTTAAGGGGGAACACCGGACGGGGAACACCGGACGAGAAGCGCCGCGCCGTATATAAGACCACTCGAGGTATCCCGCACTTTCTCAGATTATGTCCAGCAATATTGTTATGTTTAAGGACATTATGGAATTAAGATATATCAGTATGTTATGATTGTACTGTATAATTAAATACAATCGTTGCTGAGTCTGCAGTCTGAACACTTTACCTCAGAGCGTCCGTAAACTGAATGAATTTAGGATATCACCTGAAAATCCAATATCAACCAATTTTCATGAAAGTAGCTAATTTCTGTAAATGAATGTAAAATTTAATGTACATTACAGCACATGGTGAAGTCTGTATATACATAAACGACGAATTTGAGACAAATAAGTGTAAATTTAAAACTATGTACATTAGTGATGTTACGTTTGAAGCGAGGCTTCGGAGCTTGTGTCGAGCAAAAGTGGGCGTGTCAGATGAAGCTTTGATTCGAAGCTTGTGTTGTTAACGTTGAAATCACGTGACCAATGACAAACGAAGCTTCACTTTCTGCTCAGTCACGTGCGCGCTTCGCTTTGCGTGTCAGAAGGTTCGAACTCTAGAGGTTTTTTATGAGTTATTTGCCTTATTCACATTTTGGTCCCACATACTATTGTATATATAGTATTGTATTTACTTATACTTGTGTGCGCGTGTGTTATTATGTGCGTGTGAACATTATTCTGTACAATACAGTATTGAATCATGTGAATGTTAACTCAAACTGGAATTTATTGCCACCCTTTAATGAGTAAATACATTTATTATATTGACCATTCACACACATGTTGTCTAAGCTTTATTTGTACACATAATATTAATATTCATCTGAATTTCATCAGCTTGTTGCTTCACTGACGGAGCTTTTTCCAGAAGCAAGTGCTATATGTTTTATTAACCAAAAGATGGCGCTGTTTTCGACACCCTCGTTGAGGCTTCGAATCATGGTTCGAAACAGTAAGGGAAGTATCGGTGCTTGATTCGATGCTTCATTTACCCATCACTAATGTACATGGCGCTCGGCGCCGCAGACAGACGCAAAATGGCGCCGCCGGTACACACACATACTGTACCCTGTGTCTCTTCGTTCCCTAGCTCCCGAGGTCGTGACTCAGTTTATCATGTACACAGGTTCGGGCACTGGTAAGGACTTTAGCTCACTTGACATTGGGACACTGTTCACTTATTATCCTGTGATGTGGCTGCTTAAGCGTGTTGTGATCACTCACAGCTGTTACTCATCAACAACCGGCAAAACCAACCGTTGCGTTGCTTTGAGTTATGTTTACCAGCTGCACCATGCTTATAATATTATACAGTGCTCTACTGGCTGAAGTAGTGAGATTTAAAGAAGCAGGTTAAGTCTTCAAATTGTTGCTAACCTCTATATGTTTTCTCCAGGTCTTTTTAAATGGACAGCTTTGTCACTGACAAGTTAACTGAGTGGCGGCTGTTTGAGCTGACAGAGACATTTTTGAGGTGAGCTTTTTACTCTTATTGCCCTCATATCATCTCTCTATACCTAAACATTTTTCTTTAAAGGAAAACTACACCGTTTTTCAATATTTTACTATGTTTTTACATCAACTTAGACAAAATAATACATCAAAGTCTTTTTAATGCGTGCAGTACATCGTGTACAGCATGTCGTGAATGTGTTAGCATTTCGTCTAGCCCCATTCATTCCTTAGGATCCAAACAGGAATGAATTTAGAAGCAACAAAACACTTCCATGTTTTCCCTATTTAAAGACTGTTACATGAGTATTTACACGAGTAAGTATGGTGGCACAAAATAAGAGGTGACGATATTTTAAGCGGATTAAAAAATGAGAACTATATTGTATGGCGGAAGAGCACTTAGTTTGCAGCACTTTGACCTCTGGTGCAGTAACATCACTCCTGTGAACTCTCTCATCTTTTTCAAAATCAGTGTGATGAGTGATGATGTTACTGCACCAGAGGTCAAAGTGCTGCAAACTAAGTGATCTTCCGCCATACAATATAGTTCTCATTTTTATCAGCTTAAAAAATTATTTAGTGCCACTAGATTTACTCGTGTAACTACTCATGTAACAGTCTTTAAATAGGGAACACATGGAAGTGCTTGGTGGCTTCTAAATTCACCCCTGTTTGGATCCTAAGGAATGAATGGGGCTAGACTAAATGCATTAATAACGCGCTGTACAAAGATGAACTGCATGCATAGAAAAAAGGATGTATTATTTCGTCTAAGTTAAGGTAAGAACATAGTAAAATATTGAAATACTTTTTCTTTAATAGGGCTTAAAGGGATAGTTCACCCAAAAATGAAAATTCTGTCATCATTTACAGGCCATCTACAGGGTTGAGAAGAAGACTATCCGGCATTCCACTGAAGAGTCCCTGACAGCGTTCATACACCAAATGTCTGTAAGTACAATGGACCAGTTTTTCAGCACCACTCTGAGAGAGAATATTCTTAATTCTATAACTATACTGTTCATGTGAAAGAAGGCTATACAAGGGAAATGTTTCATGTGGAAGCTAAAGGGTGAATCCTGGTTTAAAAAAACAACTTCAAGGTTCCTCGCAGTTGTATTTCAGTTTTGGGCGATGCCATCTAAGGTAGCAATCTGACTAAAAAGTTAAGTTAAAGATGTTAAGTTTTATTACTCAGTGGTTCTCAACCCACATTTTCTTGTACCCACTCAAAATGAAGACACCAATTAAGAACCACAGCTCATTTGGCTTCCTTGTACAGTTAGTATCAGCATTATAACACAAACTGGTAGTCTATTATCTTGCTTACAATTTACGTTCTACACAATATTCACTTTATATCTTTCTGTCTCTGTCTGTTTTAGGTTGGAACAAATATGGTGGAATACAGTGGCGGCTCGTGACTGCTCATCAGAGGATGCGCTAATTCAAAATAAGTGTTCAGATTGTCACATGTGTGGTTCCCTTTTCCAAAATATGTGTCCTGCGTGTCGAGAGATCCTGTGTGCATCACGTGTTTTGTCAAAATAAGTGCCTGCTGCACACGCGTCAAAACCGTTTATGATAAAAGAGACGCTCATGTTTCTAAAATACACGCCAGACACTTCCTTAACAGTAAACTCCTATTATGCATGAGATTATGCGAGTATCTGGCAAACGCGAGCATCTGTTTTATCATAAACCCTTTAAACGCGTCTGCAGCAGGAACTTATTTTGACATGACACGTGATGCACACAGGATCTCTCGATGGGCAGAACACATATTTTAAAATTACAAACCACACACATGACAAGCTACATACATGTTGTGATGAACTTTGCATCGAGCGTCCTCAAATAAAGAAGTCACCGGCCAGCACTGGTGGAATACCTTCAGCAATCGAAGCCGTTCCCCTCTGGGAGATCTCAAGCTGCACACAACCAATGTTTGAAGACTTAAAGCCTCAAGTTCAATCCAATTATTGAATGTTGTCAAATGTTTGAGAGTTGTTTATTATTCTATTTTTCCTTTCTAATGTTATTACAGTGTGACCTAAAATAAATAGGTCCAAGTGTGCATTTTTATATAGAATTTAATTGAATCCAATAAAAATTTAAAACTGCTTGAAGTGTGTAAGTGTCTGAATTTTTCTTTTCTGAAATAAGGCATAGTTACACAATTTAGGTTATCTTTGACCTTTGGTTAAAAAGGATCTACTAATTTCTGGGTTTTTCCACCCAGATATTGGGGTTGTTCTTTTGACCCAGAAGTTGGGTTATATTAACTACAATTTTGGGTTATTTTAACCCAGAAGTTGAGTCAGGTATTTAACCCAGAAGTTGGGTCAAAAAGAATAACCCATTTTTCTGGGTTGAAATAACCCAGAAATTAGTTGGTCCCTTTTTAACCCAGGAGTTGGGTCAAAAATAACCCATTATGGGTTGTTTTTGACCCAGGAGTTTTTAGTGTGTAATATATCTCAATCGCGTGGCATCACCTTGACTTTTGTATAAAGCTGCGCACGAGCAGCTGAACGGACAGAAGCGCGCGTCTCGACATGCTTTGGTACGTGTACGCGTCCGTGCGATTGATTAAGATTCCCGTCGAGTGATATGAAAACAAAATGCTGCCAGACGTTGGACTTAAAAGATGACGGGGCATTATCTATATCAGTTTCTGTTTCTACCGAAGTCATGTTTGCTGACCTTCAGTTCAAGCTGCGAATGATTCAAGCGATGTCTGTGTGACTGCGGTGAAGCACAGGTGACGCTGGCGCAGAGTAGATCACGTGTTGACCGGTCAACGAATAAAATTAAAAGAACGTCATCGTATAAATATCCCCATCATGCACGATGCAACATCGTGGCATTTTTTTTTTTTTTTTGGTATCGCGAAGTATCGTACTGCGAAGTATCGTTACATCCCTATTGTTGAGTCATTTCGTCAATAAAGAGAAAACCTTCTCTGGGTTGTTTTTGTCTTAAATTGATATTTCCGCTATTATCCACTAGATGGCAATCTTACCCAACTTAAACACTGACGCATTCACTCGACACAACAGCATTGTGGTGGATTTAGCGTGACGTGTAAGTTTTGATGGCTCTGAATCTGATCTCTTACAAAAGTTCTTCACAAAAATGGAATTATCTCCGCTTTTAGCTGAAAATTTAAGAAGTGATAACTGATAAGAGAACAAATGAAGGTAGGATGAAACGTTTTTTTTTGTTGTTGTTGTTGTTTGAAAGCGGATGGTCTGTTCTTTCATTTGATATTTTATGTTTATTTAAATAAGATCATTTTTCTGCAAGTCATTAAATCAAACTGGGTGGCAACTTAAAAAAAAACAATGACGAGGAAAGAGTTAAGCATGCTTCCAAGCACATTTGATCATCACTTCAACAGTTGCACGATATAAATGTTAATGTATATTTTAGATGAATGTTGATTTATAAAAATAAACCCCACAGTCTTAAATCATATTTTCATTGTGTCTTTGCTGCGTCTGTGTTGGTTGTACTCCGCTTCGCATCATGCCTAACAACGCCCCTTAGCTGTTATAAAATGCACTGGTAACCCACTGCTTCTTGGGGCTTATTGCTTTAGTTTAGCACGTGTGCTTAAAAAGTCTAGATTTTTTATGATATTATCCTACACTACACGGAATAATATGGATATTTTTTTTCCGGAACACTTCTTGCATAAAATAGATTCAAGCACTTTTGATGACCTGTATCTACTGTATCTATATATATTTTTAAAAACTTCTCAGGACCTTGAATTTTTCCCCCAGATTGTGCTAAATTTAAGAGAAATTATTAGCGATTGTTTTGGTGTGGATTGAATTCATAATTTAACTTGCACTTTAAGTTTTCATTTAAAAACACCGAAAAGGAATCTGAACAGTTGCTAACCATTATTAAATCCAGATGCAAGAGTTTCACCAAAACTCAGTAAAAAATATTTTATTGCACACTGGCCCAGGTTTATGACAACAGCATCGCTTTTCTAATAAATACGAGCACTACAAGACATCTTGAAGAGTGTAAGATAAATGATTGTCTAAGATGATCCAGAATTTTCCACAATCAAAGCGAATCTTGTAAGCATGTGTGACTTATGAGGGCCTGACACATGATACCAATCACCATTGCAGCAAGTGTGGTGACGATGCCCATGGGCTTCAGATTAGTGTTGCTACAGAAAGATTTTCAAATTAAGAGTTGCTTCCTTTATGAGTGTGATTAAAAACAATCACAGTAAAGTGAAATTGACCTTTTCATAGGGAACATGCAACTGAAAACAAGCATTTATGGGTTACAAGCAGGACCACCACAGATATGTCTACAGTTTACGAAAGAAAGTTTCTCACCCTGATGGTAAATATTATATATACCGTATTATCCATAATATAAGAAGGTTTTCTTTCACGGAAATGTCTTTCTATAAACAAACTGTAGGTGGCGACAAATACACATAAACAAGTTCACCTGGATTGAAGCAACCTGAGTAATTAAAGTCGAAATTTTAATAGGCTTTGTGTTTTTTTACAATGAGATGGACAGCCTTAGCTAACTGTTATTAAATTCAGTAAATGTATTTAAGAATATGGAGAACCAAACTGTTCCTCTTTGACTTATGAAAAGCATTTTCTTCATAACTGACAAAGGTCTTTAAAAAGCATTTTTCCAAAAGGTACAAAAGGGTGGGGGGGTTGTCTTATAATGAGGGTCGTCTTGTATTCAGGACAATAAGTTAAGTGTCACCGAAGCTCTATATGACCTCCAGGAAAAACAAGTATGACGTTGGGCGCTTTTTCACTCAGAACCTTCCAGTTAAAGCGTTTGCCGCGTGAGGCGGCCAATACGCGAGGCGACTGCCATAAATGCGTTCTGTGTGATCGCCCCCTTAGTAACTCCAATTAAAAGCGTCTGCCAAATGCATACATTTCCTGTAAATAATTCATTACAGGGAACTACACTAACCTTTTCCACTGGTGGCACTTGCGCTACCAACTTTTTCAGTTACTGGCGCAAAATATGATTTGGTCGCACATATTTTTTTCAAGTTATATTAAGGCGCTCTGGATAATAATGAACAATAATGAAACTGTATTGCATACAGATATGCTTTTTATTTTACTTGCCATCTTTTAAACCACATGCCGCCTTGTTTTCTTAAACGTTGCAGTGTTTCCCACAGATCTGAAATTTACTTGGTGGTGGTAGCCGGTGAAAAGGGCAATTATTACCCACTGACAAATAATGGTCTACTATACATGTGACGTAGAACTAATAATGTGTGACACAACACAATACTTTGATTCATTGAAAATTAATATTAATTTCACATTATATTTCATTAATCTAACCACCCCAAACTTTCTTTGCCATTAACAAAGCTGACACTGTTTGTCAAAGCACCACGAAAACACTTACTGTTTTTGCACTGATATATGAAGCAATTAGACCCCTTTTATCAAACTCAATATAATACAATACTATGTATAGTATATTAATAGACAGTGCAGGTCTATAGATTATAAATGTGACTGATGTTATAATGGTTATAATTTCTATTAGAAAGGCACTTTTACTGCTTCTGCTCTATCTTTCTATTTCTCTCTTGCCGATTTAAAAAGCTTAATCCACTCATTATTTCAGATTTAAAAGTCTACTTGCTGTCCCGTTGACAGACTTTACATTGCTTTGCTCGTTCAGTGCAATTGGCTTGACATTAGCATTGCTTTTTGCTACAATCTCTGTCCAAACTTAATATGGATATGGTTTTAGAAAATATATGGTTAATTAATAATAAGATCATTAAAAAAATGTGAGAAAGAAAAAGCAGCGCGTGGTCGTAACAAGAACCATCGCCATAGAAACCGGAGGCACGCTGAAACTGCACTCGAGCTTTAGCGCGGTAGCGCTCATGGCCGTTTTCCGATCGACTCGGGTTATAAACACAACATTAATCCGACTTGGGACCCAAAGTAAAGACCATTTAAAATATAAACCCGGCACCATACGAGTCCCGCGTCCTCAGTGAAGAAAGACCTCTGCTCAAGTTCAGAAACAAGGAAGACACTGCGCTTGCGTCGCGTCCCACCCAATTCATTGAGAAACAGCTGAGCACGCAAACGCACACTGATAGGGAGAGACACGACGTGCTTTCACGCAAAATGAAGCCAACGTGTTGATGGCTCAGAGCACGTTATAAAACGTATTCTTAAGATCCACATTTCTGTTTTAATAAATGCTCATAGTAAATCATAGCATATTGTCTAAAACATTAGGTAGCACATTTGCGACCCATTAAAAATGAGGGTCGCAACGGCAGTTCAAAAGGTCGCATATGCGACCATTTTGGTCGCAGTGTAGCTCCCTGCATTATAAGACTTTAGCCTGGATGTCAGACAAGGACACATACTTACAATTATAACAACTTTACTGTTATATAAACTAGGTTATCAATGCAAAGGTCGCTGTCAACATGCTAGGGCATTGTGGATGGTTGCCAGGGCTTTTCTGTTGCTAAGTTGTTCTAATTGGTTGTTAGCTATGCTGATGCTAGGATGTATATTGCCCGCAAGTCAAAAATTCTACACCTACCTTTCTTCACAAGATCTCCGTAGTACAAAATGTGTAATATGTGAGAATAAGGGCTTTAAAAGTTCCCTATCTCAAACTATAAGCAACTGAAGTCTTAAATAGCAGATGCGACACCTGAGATAGAGCAATAGATGAGCTGAGGGGCCACTTCACTCAACTCCTCATACCCAAGACCCATCTCATTCAGTTTCCCAGGCAAGTAATTCTCCACCAGAACATCACAGACTTTGGCAAGCTAACAAAAGAGACAGTGAAGTGTAAGAGACAGTGTGTATAAGCCAAAAAAATATCATTTACATTTATGTTTTAATACAAAGACACTTATGGTAGATGAATAGGTATACAGTTTATCAACACTACTTTCCCTGGAAATTAAACCCAGGGCATTGGCTTTTTTCTACCAGTGTCATGGGATTGTATATTAAAAAAACAAATGTTATGTAATATATCCAAGAAAAACAAACTGAGTCAAGGTGTACCTCTGTTACAAGCTTGGTCCCGTTTGGATCTTTAAGATTAACAGCAATGCTCTGCAGGAAACATATCATAAATAAGAGATTTAGGGATTTATGTTAGGTTATTAAAACTGTACAGAAAGATATATTTATTTACTACCTTTTTATTTCTGTTGACACTCAGAAAATAGGCACTCTCTTCACCCACAAACGGAGGTCCCCATGCTCTTGTGTCATCTCCTGAGCCTACGTTATCATGGAGTACAAAAGACAAACATGCTAGACTTAAAACAAATCATAAGTTGGAAATGTGTGGCATTTAATGTGATAAATGGTATTGCGATGCAGACATTTAACATGAAAATAGCAGTACCCAACTCAAAATATTTGCTTTATAGACACGTTTGGTCAAACAATTTAATATGCTTGCAATTATACAGCAAGGCTCAAGCGTGTTAGGAGGAGCTAATGGATTGGGATGTCAAAATAAGAACTCTATCCCAACAGCTTTAAAGGTATGAAGTCATAAACCAAAGACTTTTGAAAAACATAATATTATTATTAATATTAATACTGACTTACCTGGTCGTTCAACTTTGATCACCTCTGCTCCCAAATCTCCTAATATCATAGTGGCAAAAGGTCCTGCCAGTACTCTGCACATAGTAATGTTATTTGTCAAGATGGATGAATGTAGTTACTAAACTTTATATCGCTTGTGTCAAATAATATAAACATAAAATGAATGTGCAGGTCATACCTTGTCAGATCTAAGACTCTGACGCCATCTAGTGGTCTTACCTGACCTTTACCTGGATAAATAGAGAAATAAGTGAATATGAATGAGTTAATAAAGGAATAAATATACTGTAAATCCAAGATAACGTTAGATCAGATATACGTATGTATGTAGGTATCTTTGAATGGGTGAATAGAAAGATAGATCTGTTTATAATTTAAAATATATATATTTTATACTAATTTATAGTACATAATATCATATCCTATTTTTGTGCATCTGGTAGACTCTTTATAAACAGTTACTTACAGTGTATTCTACATATACAGTACGTTATTACCGGCGTGTGTACGCACGGATTTTTAGACCCACAATGCGTTGCGTATGCATTCCACGGAGGTGTTTATACTATTTCTTCTAAATAAATAAATAAAATAATAAAAAACTTAAACACGACCACTAAAATTGGTTTGTAAGCACTACATGACCAGAGTTTAATCTGCGCACGTGTGTGCTTCTTCTTTAAACAGTTCACAGAATTACATTCGGTTTGAATGCAGGTTGACAACTACCTTGCAGTTCGGCAGTGAATGGTCTTCTTATATTCACATTCTTGGTCTTAATGGGCTGTAGAAACGTTGACGTTCTGGTTAACTGAGGTAAAACTCTTATGACAGCGTTCCCCGACATCTTTTCAAGCGCAACGTCAAAGCGCAAAGTCCCGCCTCCACACATTAGCTAGGTTCATACTAAACGCAGACTGATTTGTGCATGACATCATAGTACCGCGAGAGCGATTCGAAAATGTTCTTTTGAATCCCTCTCGCGGTACTGTGTGATGTCATGAGATTAACTGTATGCGCAGCGCTGCATATTTTCGAACAGACCTATTTATAATAAATCTCGTTTGACATCAGTGACCATTATTAAATGTTCTCGAGTCAGCACTGAATCGGTTAGACATAAATTTCCAGCCTTTCTTCAGACATTGGACTCACATTATTCATTAACGGTTGGTTGAGCTGCAGTCTGCACGCACGCGCAGTGAACCCCCGCTCCAAACTGCTCATAATTCCAATTCCGCTGTAGTGAATGTTTTATTCTTTTTTTAGTAGTAATTGACAAATATATTTTACCTATTTTTATCTATACCATGTTTAACATTCTACATGAAACTGGGTTTTGATAATTTCTGGATTGCTCATTCTCTGTGGTGCATTTACCTTTTCTTTTATTTATTGTTTGTTTTCATAGTCTGATAAACTTTAAAAAAAATTGAACTAATAATAATAAACTATTTAAATTCGATAAACTTTTGTCAAGTACAGGACCCAGATTGAATTTTATCGTTGTGTTAATGTACGCACTATCAATCTCTGACCAGCAGGTGTCACAATAAATATAAAAATCTGCATCTTTTTAGTGTGCGTGCACTGATATTCCCATGACCATCTGACAACTTGCTCCTGGTTATTTGTTCCAATTGCTTCACATATCTTCTTTATAAAATTCATTATAGTTGTATGACATTTGGTCAAAAAAAGTGTTAACCAGTCTTAGCCAACTCCAATATATAATATATAGCTATTCGACATCAATAAATCACTGCATGTAGATTAGAAAAGATTAACTAATATTAAAATGTGATAACAGACGTTCCTGTTTATACTTTAAATAATTTTTTACCTATATCATATTAGTCAACAACGCAGTTACATGTATAGGACCACGCCCACACATGGATGTACCAATGGTGGGCGTGTCCGCATAGCACATTCTGGTCACGTGACTCGCAGCGTAGTTAGTCCACGATGATATAAAAAAGATCACAGTTTATTTCATAGTCTCTTTAATTTAAGGCAAGCTGCTATCCTTGGGGAGTTCGAGCTACAAGGTAGCTTTGACTCACAAATATCAATCATGACAGGTATGTGACAGATATATGCTGTGTATGTTTGAACTGCTCAAGTTTAGATTGAATGTTTTTAGGAACTCGAAATATTACGCAGGAGCACCTGTGAACAGCTGAAAGATATGATTGCTACATGAGCTGTATACAGATGCTCATACAGAGATGACAGATTTTCGGGTTATTTTTTTTAGTCAAGATATCAGAGCTGCGGATATTGCATTTATCATATTCATATTTTACATGGCTCTGGGTATGCAGTTTGTGTAATATTGGTTTGTATTGAAATGCATGACTTGTGAATATCAAATCTGTTTGCGATGCATATTTCTTGGCAGACTTGTTATGTAGCCTATGCGAAAAATGCATGTCGCGTCTCTGCAGTAGTAGCAGAGCAGTAGCAGCACGCGTCGTTTAGCGCATCCAAACTTCTGTCATAAAGTCACTCAAAGCTTTAGTATGTAAATGTTTATACAGTTAAATGTATTTACTCGCTGTTAAAACTCTATAAACAGGCTTAAGATGATATACTGTACTGTCTGGTTAATGCATATAATTTTTGTACAACGTATTGTACTACGCATTAATGCTGATGACAGGGACTGTAATGCTGCATCAGGGGGTGTATATTTTGTCGCACTAATGTGACCTTCTCAACGCTTGTTTATATTATTTATTTGCAGAACCAAGAAACTTTAGTTCCTGCTTCTGCCTGTACACGATTTTCATTACTGTACATCCCTATAATATGCCTGCTTAATACAGAAAATATGAATTAACCAAAAACAGTACAATGCGATGAAAAAAATAAATGTTATGTAAATGTTATGATGTTTTATAACTCCTCCATTTCTTTCACAGAACAGGCATTTGTCACCTTGGCCACAAATGATAGCTATGCAAAGGGAGCCATGGTGCTTGGGACCTCCCTAAAGATCCACAAGACTTCAAATAAACTGGTGGTGCTCATTGGACGGCATGTGTCAGATCAGTCCAGGTAGAAAAATACATGCTGTTTAACACATACAGTATGTGTTTATATGTGCTGAACATTCTTTCTTCTGAACTTTTATTTATTGTGTAGTAATTTACTTAAAGGTGCAGTGTGTAATTTTTAGAAGGATCTCTTGACAGAAATGCAAAATAATATACAAAACTATATTATCAGGGGTGTATAAAGACCTTTTTATAATGAACTGTTATGTTTTCATTACCTTAAAATGAGACGTTTTTATCTTCATACACAGAGAGGGTCCCGTTACGTGGAAGTCGCCATTTTGTGCCGCCATGTTTCTACAGAAGCCCTTAACGGACAAACTTTTTTTACTAAGTTGTCTCCGTCAATTACATGTTTTTCCAGTGGTGGGTACCATAGCTTCTTTATGCGTTTCAAAACGAGGGGTGAGCAGTGGACTGAGCTATTGGTTGCAATTCGCAACCTCACCACTGGATGCCGCTAAAATGTACACACTGCAGCTTTAATTTCATGTTCTGTAAAACAAAGTAGATGTCTAGCAAAATGTTTGAAGTGTTTGTTTTCAAGAGTACCATAAAAAATGAATTAATTATTTTGAAGGGGACATTTCACAAGACTCTTTTAAGATGTCAAATAAATCTTTGGTTTCCCAGAGTATGTATGTGAAGTTTTAGCTCAAAATACCCCATAGATAATTTATTATAGCATGTTTAAATTGCCACTTTGTAGGTGCGAGCACAAATGTGCCGTTTTTGGGTGTGTCCTTTTAAATGCAAATGTGCTGATCTCTGCACTAAATGGCACTGCTATGGTTGGATAGTGCAGATTAAGGGGCGGTATTATCCCTTTCTGACATCACATGGGGAGCCAAATTTCAATTACCTATTTTTTCACATGTTTGCAGAGAATGGTTTACCAAAACTAAGTTACTGGGTTGATCTTTTTCACATTTTCTAGGTTGATAGAAGCACTGGGGACCCAATTATAGCACTTAAACATGGACAAAGTCTGATTTTTATGATAAGTCCCCTCTAATAAGTCCTTTAATGTGTCATCTCAACGTTATTGTGCATTTTAGCACATGTAAATAGTGTATGTTTGCTTGCAATGCAGTAAGAAAGGGGACAAAATCGATTTAGGGTGGGTTATTAAAAATAATGTTTTTTTTTTTTAAATCTCTTTAGATCTGTGCTTCAAGAGATCTACGATGAGGTGAGGCTGGTGGATGTGATGGACAGTGGTGACACAGCACATTTGGTCATGATGAAGAGACCTGAGCTTGGTGTCACATTTACCAAACTGCACTGCTGGACACTAACACACTACTCTAAATGTGTCTTTATGGATGCAGACACATTGGTGAGTATTATTCCCATAAATCAATTATGGTTATTTATTCCACACCGATGGGTTTGTGAAGACATGCTTTGTGAAGACAGGCATAAACATTTTTACAGTGTGGTTTGTCTAAATGGTTTATGTCATTTAAATTACACAACCTCCCCTTCAGTGCAAAACACAGTGCTTTTACTATTATGTTTAACTGGGCTTGCATTTGTTCCCTCAGCTTAGATCTCCATGATGTGTCAGTGAAACACGTTGTTCAAAGAGAAAATGCATGTACATGCAACATGATTTCCTGCATCAGAAATCGATTGAATGATGAAAACTGGACATTTCACACCCGAATTAACCTGAATAGTCTTTTAGTTTGTGGGTTATGTGGGCTATAGTGACCTAGGAAACATTAAAGGGCCCATATTATGCCTATTTTTACAAGATGTAATATAAGTCTCAGGTGTGCCTAGAATGTGTCTGTGAAGTTTCAGCTCAAAATACCACACAGATCATTTGTTAAATGTCCAAAACGCCCCTATTTGGGTGGAAGCAAAAAAGCGCTGTTTTCGTGTGTGTACCTTTAAATGCAAATGAGCTACAGCTCCTCACTCACTTACCAACAGGCAACAGACAGTGAGCACTTTAGGTTAAAAATAGATCTGATTCCTGTAAATATAGTCTGAGACAATAGTATCTTTAGCCACATTAGTGCTGCAATGTGCTAACAAACACATTCAGATAACCTTTTGGGTAAAATTAACCAGTTTTTGGTCAAGCACCCATTTGCGTGCTTTTGTTTTGTTTTCTTTTTTCTTAAAGTACAATTCCCACTAATATGGTGATGCTGTAGCAGTCCAGAGTTGAGGTTGCTATCATTTGCTCTGATGTACTATAGGTGGTATCAAACATAGATGAGCTGTTTGACAGAGAGGAGCTGTCTGCAGCCCCCGATCCAGGATGGCCGGATTGTTTTAATTCTGGTGTGTTCGTGTTTCGCCCGTCTAATGAAACCTACGACAAACTTCTTCAGTACTGCACAGAGCACGGCAGCTTTGATGGTGAGTAAAACCCCATCATTCATTTATCTGTATTGGAGGTCTTACTTTAAAGGTCCACTGTGTAGATTTTTAATGGCATCTAGTGATGAATTGCAATCAACAGCTCAGCTCACCCCTCTCTTTTAAAAATAAATAGTGAAGCTATGGTAGCCGTCACAGAACAAACGCATCGTCGTCTGAGACAATGTAGGGACGAAATGCTTTCTGTAGAGCCGTTTGTAGAAAACATGACGGCTACTTCCATGTAAGGGGACCTGTGGTGTATGTAGATATAAACGGCTCATTCTAAGGTAATAAAAACAATACAGTTCATTATGTATGGTCTTTATACACCACTGATAATATAGTTATGTATATTATAGGGATGCACCGATAGGATTTTTTTGGGCCGATACCGATTTAAACAGACAACTTCTGGCCGATACTGATGCCGATACCGATATTAACCACTTGTATACAATACTATACAGCTGGTCTATAAGCTAGTTTATTTCTGCATCAAATTATTTTTACTGAACATGGATTGGATCTAATAAACATTCAACTGACCAACATAATAAGAGAGGCACAAATTAAGCAAAAACTAATATAATAAGACAGCGTGACAACCTTAAAAGGTGGTTTTTGCTATTCAGCATTTATTTTATTAACAACATTAACTCATTTTTTTTTTAACATATAATGGATTTCTTTATGCAGTTAATTAATAAACAATCGGTATCAGCCTTTCCTGTGCTATTGCCGATATGCCGATGGTTTCAAATTCATCAAAAATCGGCCGATAAATATCGGCGGCCGATACATCGGTGCATCACTAGTATATTATATTGCATTTCTGTCAAGAGATCCTTTTAAAGGTTTCACAGTGCACCTTTAAATGGGAGCAAATGAATTTCAGAGTAGTGCGCATTAAATGAATGCTCTGGGCATATTGTTGATCATCATGGACATTTAAGCCAGTTATTAAAAACAAGCCAGCAAGCATAGTTTGCTAAATTTTTTGGTAAAAGTACAAAATGTCCATTGAGGAATAAAGCTCGACTCCAAACACTGTAAATAATTGATTATTATCCCATCTGCAAATGAAATGGTCTCAGTTTTTGGTTGCCCAGCTGCACTTATTTATGTTTGGGAGTTTGTCTTTTTTTATGAGTTTGTCATATTTTAAGACACAAGTAAAGCATGATGTACACTGTGATCTGCATATTATTTTTGGGGCTTCTGTTCCAGCATTTCCAGCCATTAGTTTGGTAAAGGTCATTTCTACATATGGCAGTGTTTTCTGATGGGAATACTCTGGAGAAAAGTAACATGTCACAACAAGTCGGATAGCCTGGAATAAAAATGCTTTCAGAAATATGTGCAGCACTTCCTGAAAAGAAACATGCCATTTGTTTAGATAATTTGTAAAGTAAAAAAATAAAAAATATGGCTAGCTGTAGCAAATAATTAAAACTAGCTTTTACAATTATCCCTATATTTATACAATCTTGTTTTAGAAAGCTGGTTTAAAGCAACTTGCATACAGTTCCATCTGACAAATCTTTGTAAATACCTACACACCCAATACTTTGACATGTGTTTATCTTACACATAATTAATGTGTTTATCATAATTAAGCTGTCTCTACTCATTTACATAACTAAATTATCTCAAGCGAATATAAAGCAAGAGGAATTTGGCCTAGGGCTGGCGCGGCAAACAAAAACCCATTCAAGGCAACCATTTTTCTTTAATTCCTGCAGCCACTTCTTGGCATAATTGCATGTTATGCAACTTTTATGGGTTTAGTAACGAATAAAGCATGCACTAATCCTTATTACAACTTATTTGATAAGAAGACAGATAATTGTTCACACATGCCGGTTAGTATAGGTGACTGAAAGGAAAGTTTGCCAAGATTTTTGGCAAATGTTTTTGGCCTGTTTTTACCTCAGCAAGACAGTGGACTCATTCTTATGGATCTTGCTGTGAGTTTGAACATGACCAATGAGAAACCAATTACAGTAGATTGTTGGTTTGTTAGGGTGAACTCTACTTCAAGAAGCTCTTCAAAACACTGTACCAAAAAAAAGGCTGTAATGGTCTCCCAGCTTGGTATTAGCTGGGTGTAGCAAGAGGCTGAAAGACCAGCTTGACCAGCTTTGCCAAGCTGGGAGTTCCAGCTAAAACCAGCTACCAGTTTATGCTGGTCTTAGCTGGATATTTTAGTAGGGTTAAGGCCTTTTTAAAAATTACCATCCCAGTGACAACTTTTCTATTATAGCTTTGGTCACTTTAAAGGAGCTGATGGTTTGGGTTGTGATAATTAGGCTTTGCAGCATTTGCATGGTTTAAAAGAAGAGTCTTGTCAGCTGCGACCAATGAGAGATTTTGTTTATTTTTGGCTTCCACGTTGGCTTTTGAAATAACACTTGATATCTTTGCAACATCTTCTGGTCCGTTTCCCATTGGTACATTAATGCTGTAATGGTGTGCTAATTTGTACTAATTGCTTTATTTTTAGCAAGGTTTGTTTATAGCCACAACATGGATGAAATGAACTTGTCTTGACTTACTGTAATCTTATGGCATCTCCTGCTCAAATACATCTGTACGAAACTTAGGAAAGAAGAACATAAGAATCTGGATTTTTACATATTTTTGAACTAAATGCTAGTGGTGCTTGTCTATGTCAATTCCACCACTTCAATGGAAAGGGTGTTTTGGGTATTTTTGGGGTAAATGCAGTTGCTAGGAAGTTCTGGGTATGTTGCTACTGGTCAGAAGACCATAATCTTTCAATTAAAAGTATCAAAGTCCTATTTCCTAAAAATAGTCATGTCAAA
This sequence comes from Paramisgurnus dabryanus, assembly GCF_030506205.2. Lineage (NCBI taxonomy): Eukaryota > Metazoa > Chordata > Actinopteri > Cypriniformes > Cobitidae > Paramisgurnus > Paramisgurnus dabryanus. The sequence continues at coordinate 10,260,921 of NC_133358.1, read as the reverse complement.
ACTCTCTTTTCCTCATCCTTACCAATGAGATTTGATCTTTTACGGCAATAGTACAAACCTTGTCAGCTAACATGCCAAAGTTTAAAGGGATAGTTCACCAAGAAATGAAAATTCTGTCGCCATTCCCTTTACCTCTGGTTGTATACCTGTATGAGTTTTTTAAAGATATTTTGATAAATGGTAACATCACAGTTTTCCCGACTATGGAAGTCAATGGGTACTGTTAACTGTGTACTTACAATCATTTATCAAGTTCTTCTTATTAATCTTTAATAATATTAATATTAATTATTATAATCTATTAAGATCTAACATGAACTACAACTAAACAATACTTCTATTAGTATTAATGTTAATTTCAACATTTACATAACAATACATTTGTAGCATCAAAGCTTTTGTGTTAACAATAATGCACAATAAGCATTGCGTTAGCAACACAGAGATCATGGGTTTAATACTGAGTGATCATGTAAACTGCAAAAAAAGATTTTCAATCTTGTTTTCAGTAAAAATATCAAACATTTCTTAAATTAAGATGCTTTTTTTGATGAGTAAAACTACCCAAGAAAAGAAGTCTAGTTTTTAGACCAAAAATATCAAATTTAAGTGATTTTGTGCATAAAACAACCAAAAAATTTGCCAATGGGGTAATACATTTTTCTTGAATTTAGTGTTTAAGAAAAATGTTCAAGATTTTTTTTGCTTACCCCATTGGCTGCTTTTTTTGCCTGTTTTATGCACAAAATCACTTAAATTTAATATTTTTGGTCTAAAAACTAGACTTCTTTTCTTGGTTCGTTTTGCTCATCAAGAAAAGGCATCTTAATTTAAGAATTTTTAGATATTTTTACTGAAAACAAGACAAAAATACTAAGACATTTTTTTCTTGAAAATCATTTTTTGCAGTGTATAGGTCAAATGCATCTGCAAAATGCATAAATGTAACTAACTTGAACAAACATCAAAGAAGTGTATTGTAAGTAGTTTATGAATATTAACAATGGTTAATAAATGCTGGAAAAATATATAGCTCATTACTAATACAAATAAATATAATGAATGGGATCTAACAGGGTACATGTACATGTACCTGCGTAGTGCTTTCAGGCCTGAATGTGAGCAATAGAGATGTTTTATATATCAGACAGCCATGAATACACAATAACTTGAGTTTAAATCGGCCAAATCACTTCCAGCTTTGCAGGCCATTAAGTCGACAGTTTTTCAAAGACAAAGCATATCTGTGTTCACTCGCACAAGCAATTTGGTGTGGGCATCTTTCCATTCACCCGGTTATTGCAGTCCTGACGTCCAGCGGGCATCTCACGGTCCTGTTCTCATCCACTGCCAATGTCAACCATCAATAAACCCTCTGCATTCCTGCACGGTTCTGCTCATCCTCTCAAAATGAACAACTAAAGGCCACAGCAATGTTTGTTGAGCCGCTTGAACAAAGGAAGACCCTGAGGAGAAATCCGAAACCTAGAATTTTATCAGCAGTTTATTCCAGGCATCTTGGTTGATCTGTTTAAATTCTTGTGGGTTTGAAACCCCATATGAGTTGGATGATGACAGGATTTTAGGTAAACTATCCCTTTAATAGATAAATCATACACACATTGTTTATGGCAGTCATACAGTAATAAATCTACAGACTGATAACAGATGTGTTCAAGTACCCACATCCATATCCATACTGTATCTGCATAATATTACTCCTACACTCAATGCTTGCTATATAGCTGGATATTATATAGATGATTAAATAAAGGCTGGTTAAACAGAGGATGGGATTTTCTTTGGAAAACCGTTATCACCTTTAACCGCATAATTAAAGGTTATTTTTCCAACAGGAGGAGACCAGGGAGTTTTAAACGGCTTCTTCAGTGACTGGTCAACAGCTGACATCACCAAACATCTTCCATTCATCTATAATATGAGCAGCATAGCAATATACACCTATCTTCCAGCATTTAAACAGTAAGTGATACTCCTATGCACTGCTTAGCACTTCACAAATGACTCCTGCTGGTAACGTCATCGCTCCAGACTATATTGATGTTGCCATCTGGTGACTGTCAAGACTAGACAGTAAGAAGATCCTCGAGCGCGTCATATGAAGACTGTACATATACATATGATATTAGGTAACAGTCATGTTATGTAGATGTTAAGCTGCATTAACACGGGAATTTCGCAATGCCAAATTTCTATACAGATCCCAGGGCAGCAACCAGAAATGATATCAAATATTAAAGTGTTGTTTTTATTCACACATCAATCATAGATTCCAACGTAGTTGCACCACTATGGTTGCTTTTGATGTTACTGTACAAAATGCTGTAGGTTTTCCTCCACCTGAAAAGTGCTGTGACGTATCCATTATCTGTTGGTCACACGCCTTCACATGAGACAAATTTGTAGAGGATGGTAAAGAGCATAAGGGTGGGATCTCTGGAGAACTGATTCAATGGCTTAAAATAGAGCCTTACTCCCACATTCATATTGCATATAGGGAAATTTACTTTTTTACATGTATTTCTACAACACTGGTTGAGTTTTAAACGTTTTTTAGGAGTTTTACAGATTGAGTGAATAGAGTGAATAGTGGAAAGCAGGTCAATACTAACTAGCTTTTGGCACAGTGGGTAGTAGGGGAGAGTGGATACAACCTAATGCTTTTTGGTTTTGGCTCAATCATTCAAAAAAATTTGAGTTTGATTAATTATATTTTTACAGAAGCAACACACACATCTCTGCTACAAATAAACATTTGAAGTTTGTTTTTAGTACTTACCATTCTTGGACAATTACACCAAACGTGACAGAAGTGCAAACGTTACAACTTACCCCATTGGTGGGGTTAATTGAAACAGGCAGGTGGTTAGTTGTAACACTTGATAAAAATGACGCTTGCAGGCAAATATTTCAATACTATTTTGACTATATACTTGAAGTGGATATTGTTTATATATTTGCCTATAATAGACACTGTATTCATTCATCCAGCCCTTTTCTAACAATAGCTCAATTATTAATGGGTACAAATGTCTAAATGTGTGAGAAAAGCAGTGCAAATATGATAAAACATTTTTTTATATGTGACCCAGTTTGTAATAACATACTACAGTTTCAAAATCAAATTCTGAGATAATAAGCATTAAAGTCTGATTTTATTCATTCATTTTATCATGATTTCAATCTTTGACGTGACCTTATTCAATCAATATTAAAGATATGAACAAAAATAAATTTGACACACGATTTTTGATAAGAGAGGCACATTTATTTTGTTGGCATCCAGCAATAATTCATGTGTAGCCTATTTAAAACAACAGCAAGAATTACGCTAACATTAGCGGTTTTCATATCGTAAGTGCTGAGGGGTTCGTTGTAACACAGCGTTACAATTAACCCCGCTGGGTCAAAAATATTTTCAAGCCCACCAAAAACGTTGCTAAGAGCTGCAGACATATTTCAAAACCATGCTATGTTTTAGTCAACAAGACACTGATTAATATGACATAGCATTGGATTTGGTATCTTACACACCCAACTTATAAACCAAAAAAACATATGATGAAAAAATTTACTTACATGCCACCAAAACACTCGTTCTTCAATAACTCTCTGGAAAAACATTATACATTGCCAATAATTTGCGGGAGATCGTGTTTTGGCAGCGTGAAAAAATACTGGAAAAACAAAACGATCAACCTTGTGCAATAATGTAAACAGTCCGTGTTACAACTAACCCCATGTTAGTTTTTTCCACGGGCACCCCACTGTTGCCTCACAGCAAAAAGGTCCCTGGTTTGAGCCCCGGCTAGGTCAGGTGGCCTTTCGATGTAAAGATTGCATGTCCTACCTGTGTCAGAGTACTTCAGTTTTCTCCCACAGGCCAAATTGCTTCTCCCCTAACTTGTGTATGGATTAGCCGGGTCTCGCCATATATATAGCCATATATGCTGGAATGGTGTGAATAATAAATAAATACATAAAGTATAGTCGTCTCTGGAGTTGATTTTAGCAGGAGGAACTGGCAACATACTTTAAGCCAATGGAAAGCAAATCCATTTGTCTAAGGACTCAAGCTTGGAAAACATGACACATATTTTTAGGCTTTAAAGAAAGACGGTATTGTGTAGTAACCTACCCAGGGCCCACCCTTGAATCCAATTGAGAATCTACAGTATGATGTCTGACACTCACCATCAAATCCCCAAGAGACTCAAGGCTATTTGGTGCTAAAGGAATGCAGAAATCCCTGCTGAATAAAGTCTCATTGTGTTTTTAGATATGGTGCAAATGCAAAAGTGGTCCACTTCCTAGGGCGGATGAAGCCGTGGAGTTACACGTATGACCCCGAGCAGAGGAGAGTGAGAGGGGATGTTCATGAGGCGACCTCTCACCCCAGCTTTCTCCTGGAGTGGTGGCATCTGTACAGTAGGGAAGTGGTGCCCATGTTGCTCAGAGAGTATGGAGACTTGCCCTTTAACTCCGGCTGTGAAGTAAGACCTTAAATCTGACACATTACTATACGGTGTATTAAACTTTGCACAATATAAGTTGTGCGTGAAAGATGAATTTCCATATGTATGCTTGGTTGCATCCCAATTCCCATAGCTTATACTGTGCACAATACAGTATGTACTTTAGTAAATTATTTATTAATTACATTTATTTACTTTGTTGGCCTTAATTAAGTATTAATAAAGTCGTATCGTTTTTGTTTTTTTTAGTTCATACACATGCAAATTGGGATGGAGGTTTCTTTGTCAGTTTATATGGGACTTTTAAACTGTAAATTATTTTCTTGTTTTTTTTATCAATTTGTTGTCAGCAGGAGGATCCTCTGCCCCCTTTGACCTCAGCAGAGCGCAGGAAGAGGTGGGAACAAGGTCAGGCCGACTACATGGGAAACGACTCTTTTGACAACATTCAGATAAAGCTTGATGCTTTCCTTAAATAAAAAGGATTCAGTGAGGGGATAAAAAATCGCAAATTCTCAACATGCAGTTTTTGCAGAGTAACAAGTTTAGATACAGTTTACTGTTACTATTGTTTGGGAAGCAAATGAGCTATGCAATGCTGTTACACTTGTGATATGTTAAATCATTTCACTCTTTCTTTTTTATACACTTGCAAGAACTAAAGCCTTTCCATGCAAAATCTGCATAACACTTTCTTGAGCTTAAAAAAGTGAAAATGTTTAGGTCACTTGATTGAATTAAAAACTATATTAAAAGCTTTTGTTATGACAACATTTTGTTATGAATGTATGTGAAGAAAACAGAATTGTGCCAACATCAAATTCTTACATTGCAAAACAAAATTGTGACCCTGGACCACAAAATCAGTCATAAGTCACATGGGTATATTTGTAGCAATACCCAACAATTTTCTTCTAAAAATATATAAACATACAAATACCAAATGAAAGAACAGGCCCCTTTGCTTTCAAACTAACAATACACAAACTAAATGGGAAAAAAGTTTCATCCTATCTATATTTTTTTCTCTGCTTATAAAAAAGATGGGTATTTTTCTTTAAAAAAATATATATATATATTTTTTAAGCAAAAAATGTGAAATAATGGCATTTTTTAAAGGAATTTTGTTAGAGATTAGATTCAGAATGATTATCAAAACATACACACACTGTAAAAAATACTTTGCTGCCTTAAAGTTTTTTGTTAAATCAACTCAGATTTACAAGTCATGTCAACAGAGATAAGTTGTCACAACTTATAAAATATAGTTGAGAAAAGGCAACTTAATTTTATAAAGGAACTCACCTCTAGTCAAGATAAATAATAGTAAGTTGAAATGACTTGAAAATCCGAGTTGATTCAACAAAAAAAAATACAGTGCAGAGTTTAAAATTAGTAAATAACGTTTTGGCATCAGTTTTTTCATAAATTTGGTCATTTATATTGGATAATTGCGGTATTGCAGATAAAAAATCATCAGGAACACATTTTTTTAATGCAAATGTTTTCTCTTAATTGACGAGATAATTTGTCAATGGTGGGGGAAGAGTTAAATTAAGATCATGTTAGGATAATCCTTGCATCAATATATCAAACTTTTATTTATCATCAATAATGTGTTACTAAGCACTTAATTTGGACAATCTTAAAGGTGATTTTCTCAATATTTAAGTTTTTTTGCAACCTCAGATTCAAATAGTTGTATCTCGGCCACATTTTGTCGTGTCCTAACAAACAAAACACTAATGGAAAGCTTATTCGGTTTTCAGATGATGTAAATCTCAATTTAAAAAATTGACCCTTATGACTGGTTTTGTGGTCCAGGGTCACATTTATGGTTATTTTTTTATAAAGCACTTGGGCCTAATCATAAAAGAAAAGGAATATATACAAATCCATTCAATACTGTTAAGAAGCATCTCAGTGTGAGACCTTAAGAAGCTGCATGATTCTAAGGGTGACTATTGAAGATGCCAAAATAGTTTTAATTTTGGATTTTGTAGTCACAGTTCTCCAAGTAAAGTGTTATTCCAATGTTAGTGAGTAAACTATTAAACATACAAAGAATGACCCTAAACATTTGATAAGTAGTGTAGTTTTAGGGTAACCCATCTACCAGCTTTTACTTGACATGATGATCCTTATAAGCACTTACTGATAGCACATATGTTTATCAACTTCAAGCTTGTTTTATGTAAAGCACACCCTGAGAAGCTACTTTAAAAGGCGCTGTATAAAAATTATTATTATTATCATCAAGTGATCAACTTGAAACTTGATCAAAGCTCAAATTGCTTTAAATAGTGCAATTTAAACTCATTTTTTTTTTTCATATTGCCTGTATTTTAAAATGTGTTTACTTTATATCAAAAAGTCAATATCTTTTAGACAGTTTCTGTAAATTGTCATATGGTTTCACTTTTTCAAGGTTTGATGTTAAATGTTACATTCTTTGTCGGGATTTTCGTACTGTCCTGTTCTGATGTTGATCTTGTTCTCTCGTTTACAGATGTTACTGTGTTATCCATTGTGCATGTTTGCACTTTTTAATTTGCCTTTTCACTTTTTTATTTGTATTTTCTCCATTTCAGTTACATCCATTGTTACAGGGCATCAGTGTCCTGCAAAAATAATATATAATAAACTTCAAATCATTCGGGTCTCATTTATTCGCCATGCTCTTATTAAATATGATCTAGTATACAATAAAAATGCAGCATTAAGTTAAAAACAACTTGGTTTTGCAAGTCAATTCAACCTACTATTTTAAGTTTTTCGTTTGTGAAAAGTTGGCATAACTTATAAAATCAACTTGAAAACTTAATTTTTTAACATAAAAATATATGTTGATTTGACAAAAATACTTTTTAAAGTGTAATAATGCATACCATATAGTAGTGCGTTCTGAGTTATCTTAATTAGGATTGCAATAAACACGTACTGTTACTTTATTTTATCACTGTTTGAAAAACATTTGATACCTGAAATGTATCAAATCAAATGCACGACTCCACCAAGTGGGTTCTGATGGAACTGCAGCCCAGCGTTCATGAGCCCCATTCACTTCTGTAGTCGGATAAAAGAATACTATGGAAGTTAATAGGGCTCATGACGGTTTGGTTGCAAACATTGCTCAAAATATCTTTCTTTGTGTTCATCATTCAATTTATACAGGTTTGTAACAACATAAGAGTGCGTAAATGATGACAGAATTTTCATTTTTGGGTGAACTATCCCTTAAGATGCTTTGAAAATAAAACTTGGATAAAAATGCAGTGCACATGTAGTAAACTGTACATTTTTGTGTGTATATGATGTTTCATAGAATATTGTAACATTATATAATTATTACGAGATTATTTTTTTAAATGGACACACACACAAACATATTTTTGTCAAATTATATATATTTTTTAATATTATGATTATTTACAAAGTTATTATTCTATGAAGCATGATATATCGTAGCTAAATTTCTTAATATTAAATATTATAATTATCGTATTTATATCGGTAGCATCCCCTTACTACAGGCGATCATTTGCATCTTGCATAATTCATGAGCTAAGACCCCATAGCCCCGCCCCCGTGCGATTTGTCAACATTTGTTCAAGATGGCTGCGCTGGCGGTGATGAGAGGAGCGCTCCTCGTCGGGTTCTCGGTGTTTCTGACGCTCGTGCTGGGTTTCGGCCTGCCGTCCGTGCTCAACCTCTTCGCGCGATGCTGCGGCTTCCCGGAGGCGAGCGTCACTGAGTGCATCGTGCTCGTGTACGCGCTGTTCGTTCTGTATGTAGCCATACCGCGGCTGCCCAGAGGAACTGTAAAGGTAAAGTACAGTGTGCGCGAGCGCACATGAATACAAACTTCATAAAGCAGCTTTTCAGACGATGCCATCTACACAAACGCTTAGATTGTAATATAGTAGTGTCAGATACAGGCATGCAGGATGAAATTCACGTGTGGCATTTTTACAGTACAATAGTTTGCATTTAACATTTATAGAAAATGTAATGCGTTTATGTGATGAACTCTTATGATGAGTAATACATGAGTTTCTGTTTGTTTTCTTTATAAATGAAACGAATTTTCTCGGAAATCATTGAAAATCCCAAATATAGTAATTTTAAATTTCCAAATGTTTTTTAAAGTCATGAAGAAGAAAATGTTTTATAATTAAACTATAATTTACTGTAGCCTCATTGGGAGTGCTTAGTGTTAGCAATGCAATGGTCATTTGGTTTGATCCCAAGGGAACACACATGATAATATTGCATACATTTGTAAATGAAACGTAGCAAAATAAATCATTCAATGTGATGCCGTTGCCATTGCAGGTTGATGGGAAGGCTGTGCTCATTACTGGCTGTGACAGTGGATTTGGACATGCGTTGGCTAAGCACTTGCATCAGCTTGGTTTTACTGTGTTTGCCGGTTGTCTTTCAAAGGTAATGGCTCAACTATTCTTGCAATGTGCAACAGGTTTTAGCTTCTCTTTTACCTCAACTGTTGAATGGAGAAATGTATTTCACAAGATTCTTGCAGATCATTCTTACATTTGTGTGTCATCATTCCTTCAACTCCCTTTTTCTTCAAAATTATGGGTTAAAATTCCCTGACACATTTACACTGTACTTTATACCACTCATTCCTAATGCTGCTAACTAATAAGTGTGCTTAAACAAGTGTGTAATGTATTTGTGTCTCATGAGGATGGAGAAGGTGCAAAAGTTCTGGAAAATCTTCATTCGGAAAAGTTAAAGGTTGTACAGCTGGATGTTTGCAATGAGGAGCAGGTGTCCCAGGCCGTCGAGTTTGTGAAAGCCAACCTGGAAGACCCAGAGAAAGGTGGTGATTAATTTATCTTTTTTCCTCATATTGCATAGTGTGAACTTTTTAACTTGTGAGTCTTTCTGATCTCATGTTGTGCAGGCTTGTGGGCTATTGTGAACAATGCTGGGATCTCAACCTTTGGTGAAGTGGAGTTCACAACCATGGACACATACAAGCAGGTTGCAGAGGTTAATCTATGGGGAATGATCGGCGTAACCAAAGCCTTTCTGCCTTTTATACGCAGGGCTAAAGGTAAAATGTGTAAAGGGGACATATCATGAAAATCAGACTTTTTCCATGTTTAAATGCTATAATTGGGTCCTCAGTGCTTCTATCAACCTAGATGTGAAATGTGAAAAATATCAACCTAGTAAAGTAGTTTTGGTAAACCATTCTCTGCAAGCATGTGAAAAAAATAGATAATTGAAATTTGGCTCCCCTTGCTCACACCTATAAAGTGGCAATTTTAACATAAAAGTTATAATAAATTATCTATATGCTATTTTGAGCTAAAGCTTCACATACGTACTCTGGGGCACCAAAGATTTATTTTACATTTAAGAGTCTTGTGAAATGCCCCCTTTAAAGGGACTTTGCTGATAAATGTTTATGTTCCAACCTTCACTAAGCAGTGTTTTCCCAATCATTTTCCACCTGTTGTTAGCCTGTAGTTAAAGGAATAGTCTACTCATTTTCAATATTAAAATATGTTATTACCTTAACTAAGAACTGTTGAATCATCCCTCTATCATCTGTGTGTGTGCACGTAAGCGCTGGAGCGCGCTGCGACGCTACGATAGCATTTAGCTTAGCCCCATTCATTCAATGCTGCCATTTAGAGATAAAGTTAGAAGTGACCAAACACATCAACGTTTTTCCTATTTAAGACGAGTAGTTATACGAGCAAGTTTGGTGGTACAAAATAAAACGTAGCGCTTTTCTAAGCGGATTTAAAAGAGTAACTATATTTTATGGCGTAATAGCACTTTTGGGAGTACTTCGACTTGCCGCAGTAACACCCTCCCTCTCCCATTATGAGAGTGAGAAGGGGAGCGGACTTTTCAGGCGAGTTGAAGTACTCACAAAAGTGCTATTACGCCATAAAATATAGTTCCTCTTTTAAATCCGCTTAGAAAAGCGCTACGTTTTATTTTGTACCACCAAACTTGCTCGTATAACTACTCGTCTTAAATAGGAAAAACGTTGATGTGTTTGGTCACTTCTAACTTTATCTCTAAATGGCAGCATTGAATGAATGGGGCTAAGCTAAATGCTATCGTAGCGTCGCAGCGCGCTCCAGCGCTTACGTGCACACACACAGATGATAGAGGGATGATTCAACAGTTCTTAGTTAAGGTAATAACATATTTTAATATTGAAAATGAGTAGACTATTCCTTTAACAACGATAGACTTTAGTCAGGTTTTTTTACTTTAGTGTGGAGTCATGTTTGTGCTATTGGTGTCTAGACTGAAGGTTTTTCCACTGCTTTTTCTGGACAAAGCCCGCCCACAAGGCTGTTTGACCGACGTGTCAAACAACCAATCACAGTTTGTTTCGTCTAGCGTCACGTTTTGGCACTTACCGGCTGGCAACAAGTCAGTTATTAAAATAACCAGATGCAACCGAATAGCATCTAAATAAACAACATTACTCACCATAGAACAACGTTGTGCACTTTATCAACTGCCACACAAATGAGACGCTCCCGGTAAACATCTGATTTAAGCATATCTCTCTACTTTTTAACAAGCAATTCAGGAGAACTGAACTTTTTGAGTCCACTAACTGCCTCAAGCAAAACTCTTGGACGTCTTTCAGAGAGTCTATGCCGCGAACTTTGCATATTTTTGAGAATCCAATGTTTAGCTGATCCCACAGAAGCTCATTTTTACACAATTTTATGGTAATCTACCATTAATTGGTGAAAAATATACTTTTAGTTATAACACTGTACACTTCTTTGATCACAGGACGTGTGGTGAACGTGGCCAGCATGTACGGCAGAATGGGAAACGCTCTCCGATCCCCTTACTGTGTTTCCAAATATGGCGTGGAGGCTTTTTCTGACTGTCTCAGGTACGAAATGAAGACCTGGGGTGTCAAAGTGTCTGTCATTGAACCGGGAAACTTTATCGTGGCTACCGGCATCCTTACGCGCGATATAGTAACGTCAACGGCAGAGAAGCTATGGAAGGAGGCGCCCCCCGGTGTTCAGGAGGATTATGGGAAGGCTCACTTTGACCAGCACATGGCTCTCATGCGTTCCTACTGCAACAGCGGGCAGCGAGAAATAGAGCCGGTATTGGATGACATCACGGATGCAATCACATCGAAGCGGCCGTATTCACGCTACAATCCTATGGAAGCGCACTGGTGGATCCGCATGCAAGTAATGACCCATCTTCCGGGAGCCATTTCAGACTTAATCTACTTCTAATGTATGCTCTCATCACATCAATATTATATGCCTTACATTTAAAGGGACAGTAAGTAGGATTTACCCCCATCTAGTGGTGAAATTGTATTTTGCATTCAAACGAACAGTGCTCTAGCGCCTCGCCTTTCCAAATGCGTGTTGCAACTATGGTTGCCGTTATGTAATCACTGATCTCCTTTTCCGTTGCAGCTGGTTCACGTGTTCTGAATGAAAACACATTGGTAGGCTAGTGCTTTTTGTCCCTCTCTGCTATTATAGTTTATCAATAAAGCGGGATGACATGGATGCCTCGTTGGACTTACCTGTTCAGTGTTACTAAAGAGAAGAAATTCTAAGCTTACAAGCTTAAGTCAGATCACTGGCAGAGGTCACTTGACACCAATGAGAACATATTTATGAATAAAGACATTGATTTTGATTAATAAAACACTTAAAATCCTACTTACAGTCCCTTTAATTTACTTAATCAGTATTCAGTTCTGATTTAGGTTTAGGAAGAATCACACGGAGCTTAAAGAAATATTCTGGGTTTGGTACAACAGCATTTGTGGCTTGCTGTCAATCACCACAGTGTAAAAATTGATTCCTTGTTGCACTTGAATGTTTAATTTTAAACTTGAATTAATAATTCATTTCAACTTTTTGGCTAGTTACAAGTTGCTATAAATTATTAAAATAAAGTTGTAATAACTTAAGCCCATTCAATTTTTTATGTTTTATTTATACCAACTCTTCACTAGTCAAGAAAGTTGAAAAGTTGTTTAAACTCAAAATGTTAAAAGTGTAACAAGGATTTTTTAACAGTGCACTGATAATAAAATTACTAAAATGCACTCAGTCAGGCAGGCAAAGAATGCTAGTTGGACTAAAAATGAAGTTTGTATTATTTGTATTTTTGAAAAAGTATGAAGTTTGTATTTTTGAGCAGTTTAATTATTTTGTAAAAGTAAACTCTAGTAACCAGTAGCTATATAAAATTTTTTTTTTGTTTTTATTTAGATTTGTACATGCAATGTCTTATGTGTCTATGGATGGCTGCGCAACAAGTTTACCCTTGGGTACTAATAAAAATACCTACCCAGTTATACACCGTAAAAAAATGCAGCATGAAGTTAAAAAAACTTGCTTTTGCAAGTCAATTCAACCTACTATTATAAGTTTTGGCTTGTGATGAGTTGACATAACATTATAAAATCAAGTTGAAATTGTTTAACTTTTTAATTTGTATTAAATTTTAATTTGTTAAGTTAAAGTAACATAAACAATAATTTTAAAAGGAACAGTATGTAAGAAATGTATATCAATTAATCATAAAATGGCCCTGATATGTAATTAGACATGAAGAAATTATTTTAATTTCAAATACTTATATCACTGACAACAGTGGTCTGGCCAGGATATTGTCATTTAAAAAGTGGAGTTGCAGCCCTCAACTGATGTTTATGTTGTCATTTTGTGTATTGGCCGCCAGTTGTGTGATTGCAGTACCAGTTTTAGCCACAAGTTTTGTGATTGCAATATTAGTTTTTGCCACAATCCTACATACTGTTCCTTTAAGTCTAGTTTTTAGACAAAAAATATAAAATTTAAGAGGATTTGTGCATAAAAAAATTATTTGTTAAGTTAAAGTAACATAAAAAATATGTTTATTTGACAAAAATGCTGCCTATTATTTTTTACAGTGTGCCTGCCTACATTTTGTGTTAATTTTCACAAAGATCAAAATGATCCTGTGTTGCACTGGACAGCAGGCCACATGTGTTGCTTGTCTATTTTTTTAAAAACTGCTGGGTTATTAATCAACCCAGCGTTGGGTTGTAATTTAACTTATGTTGGGTTGTGTTAACCCATTGTTGTTATCCTGGTTTAACCCAACAACTAGATGTGTCCCCTTTTGACCCAAAACTGGTTTGAAAATAACCTTGCATTTTTTTAAAAGTATGCTTAAAGGAACAGTCCATTTTCTTAAAAGAAAAATCCAGATAATTTACTCACCACCATGTCATCCAAAATGTTGATGTCTTTCTTTGTTCAGTCGAGAAGAAATTATGTTTTTTGAGGAAAACATTGCAGGATTTTTCTCATTTTAATGGACTTTAATGGACCCCAACATTTAATACTTAACTCAACACTTAACAGTTTTTTTCAACGGAGTTTCAAAAGACTCTAAATGATCCCAAACGAGGCATAAGGGTCTTATCTAGTGAAACGATTGTCATTTTTGACAATAAAAAATATGCTCTTTTAAAGCACAACTTTTCGTCTAGGTCCGGTCCAGCATGACCTAACCTAAATGCGTAGTGATGTAGGGAGGTCACGTGTTACATATATAAAATGCACATTTGCGGACCATTGTAAACAATAAACTGACACAAAAGCCGTTTCTCAATATGCGTTCTTGTCTGTTCTTGTGGACTTGTGAAACGTCATCAGTCGCGGCCACAGTACTCTTCCAATTCAAAGATCGCATTAAGCCCAAGTTCACATAAAATCCCCAGATGTGTTCTTGATCCACCCATTTTATCGAGGATGCATCAGAGGAGACTTGTGTGGACTTATGACAGTGAAGTTTCCCAGAATGCATTTTACGTCAGGAGTTCGTTCTTCCGAGTCTGAACTTGCAAGTTCGAACTACGAAGGACACAAGTCCGAGTTTGGCGTACTTGGTATTGAGAAACAGTCAAAGACATTAATTAGTATCAGTTGACATACAACAACGTAGGAACGGTCCTCTTACAACACACTTGTAAACACTGGGGCGGAGTTTCGCGTTCGTCCTCTGTGACCTCTTGACGTCATGACGTATTGTGTGGGGTCACGCTGACGCATCACGACCGGATCTAGACAGAAGTTGTGGTTTAAAAGTGCATATTTTTATTTTTATTGTCAAAAATGACAATCGTTTCGCTAGATAAGACCCTTATGCCTCGTTTGGGATCGTTTAGAGTCCTTTGAAACTTTGTTGAAAAAAACTGTTAAGTGTTGAGTTGAGTATTAAATGTTGGGCTCTATTAAAGTCCATTAAAATGAGAAAAATCCTGCAATGTTTTCCTCAAAAAACATAATTTCTTCTCGACTGAACAAAGAAAGACATCAACATTTTGGATGACATGTTGCGGAGTAAATTATCTGGATTTTTTTAATTAAGAAAATTGACTAATCCTTTAATCTGTATTTACTGAGAATATTTCAAACATTTGCACTTTGATTCAATTTTATTTATCATATTTTAGTTCAATTAATAGTTAAACATTTTCAGAGTATTTACAAAGTATTTTATTTTGATGTAGTCATGTGGATATTCCCATTAAGAAATGTGAATAACCAGCAGGCTAAAGCCAGAAATAGTGAAAAGCACAGTTAGAAGAAAGCCTTCGTTGACATTAAAATCCTCAGTGGTTCAGTATGAACTGGGAAGACCAATGAGAAAAAGGAGGAAGCCTGTGGTTCCTTCACTGCTTTATGATGAGAAATTTAAGTGATTAAGATTTTGACAGGGTGAGCATACTTTCCCTTATGTATTGTATACAGCTTTTCAGAATATTTCAACATATTATAAGGAAACATGCATGCAAAGGCTGCATCCCAATTCACATACTTTTAATATGCTTAAAATGTATGTATTTTTTTTTTGGTCATGCCACATAACAAGACGCTGCAGTTCTGATATTATGGCGGAGAGAAAGTACATGTTGTATCTTCTTCGAGTTTGTAGGGTAGCATTAGCATCTAGCTAACATGCACCTCAAAACCATCTCAATATTGGGATATGTGAGATATGGGATGCTCCACTTCTTATTCAATTTAGTGTGAATAACATGAAAATTGGGATGCAGCCAAATAAATGCATAAAGAGTCTGCATGTTGTTCATCCTCTTATGTTGGCCAGTAGAGGGAGCAGTTGATCTACTGTAGGACCTGTGGCAGTTACCCTCTTAAAGGGATAGTTCACCTAAAAATGAAACTTCTGTCATCATTTACTCTCCCTCGTGTTGTTACAAACCTGTATTCATTTCTTTGTTCTGATGAACACAAGAGAAGATATTTTAAGGAATGTTTTACTTACAGACAAAATATTCTTCGTGTTCATCAGAACAAAGAAATTAATACAGGTTTGTAACAACATGAAAATACGGTCATCATTTATTATCATCTCAAGTGTTATGGACCAGATATATAATAGTATTAGCAAATAGGATACTGTCATCAAACTATAAATAGATTACCATCAGTGTTTGCTTGGCTTTTTTGCTTGATATCCTGTCTATTTAAAATAGTAAACTGCATGACATTCTGTAAGACTAAAGAAACCCTTTAGCACTAAAATTTGTTCATGTTCTTTCATCATGTTTTGTTTTCATCATTTCAGGGATGTCCCCTGGCTTCAGTTGAGAAATCTTGGGTAGTATGTTCTGTATTAAAGGGAACAATATAGACATGCGTCATTGTTTTGTCGTAATGATCACATGGCATCCATATGTTCCCTCTCAGGTCCTTTCTCTTCTTAAATCACAGACAAGTTTGAAAGTTTTCAATTGTTTTTGAAACTTTTAAGTTATTAGTGTGAAGTTCATTTCAGATTTGACATTTCCTCATTGTACTGTGAATTAAAGACTTTCAGTGTAATCTCTGGAAATCTGTTATGGCACTGCCAGTTTGTTCTGCGTGGCATGAAAAAGATGTCAACATTGATTTACGTAGTTGTATTTCTTTGTACAGCCTAATAAACCCGTTACATCTGAGGAAGAGTTTCATTTCCATGGTGACGATGATGAATCTATAGTCATTTGTTCCAGACTCAAAAAAAATGTAATTTATATATGCTCAACTTACATTTTTCTTAAATTCATACATGGAAAAAGTTAAGAATATTTTGTATTATTAAGAAACTACTTTTTTTAGGGTTGTTTTTCACAGTTAACAGTTCAACTTACCATAAAATACAAATATTAAATAAAAAAATATATATATTTTAAAATCAGTAAAATAACTAAAAGCCTTCCTTCTGATAAAATAAATAGCCATAAGTAAGTTAATATTTAAGAAGTTCTTAAAGTGATTCAGTGGTGAAAATAAAAATGACACCATGATTATTTTACCTTCAAGCCATCCAAGACATGCATATCAGTTATCTTTCAGATGAACACAATTTGAGTTATTTTAGTAAATGTCTTTGCTCTTCCAAGCTTTATAACAGTAAAAACAGGGTCCATGACTTTCAAACCCTAAACAGTGCATCCATCCTTCACCGTATGAAGTAATCCATATGGTTCCAGGAGGTTAATAATGGCATTCTGAGGGTAATCGATGCAATTTTGTTTGAAAAATATCAACTACAGTTTTATTTTTTAATAAATGCTTACTTATACGCTGGATGTCTAGAATAAAACATTCAAAAGACACTCAGACTCTGGATCTTTATTTCAGTCTCGCCTAGAAATTAAACTTCTGTTACACAATCCTGATGAAAATTAGGTTTTGGGTCTTCAAGTCTGTTTAAAACCACATATACGGTATCCATCGACATATAAATATTCATGATGTAGACAGCAAGATAGTGATTTGGTCACACACACAACAATAACCTCTTGCTAGTTAAGCATAAACCATAGACTTATTGCAGACTCGAAATAAACTACCAAATAAGCTGACAGGTTCAAAATCGCCACCGCAACTATATGGAGGACCAAACTTGAACTAATTACAAATAAATAAATGTAAAAGGAATAAATGACCTGACTAAACAAATACAAATCATAGTGCTGAATCTTATATTTCTTACTAATAAGTTTATTTTTGTATTATTTAAAATATTTTAATGCTTTCATTTATTTTTCACCACACACATTTATTTCCTTATGAAAATAGTTTAAAATCCATTTTTCCATATTTATGCTTTTTTATATTTCTGTACTTTTGTTTGCAACAAGGAAATCTTTGTGCACCTCCAGCTCATCATTGGTTGAGAGCTCATGTATAGAAACATCATATCTAAGTAAACCATAGTCAGAAAGTTGAAAATAGTAGTATTATGTGCTTCTTCACCTCATCATCATCATCAAGTCTGGAAGCATTAATGTCATCAGAATGTAGTTTGATGACACAACTGCATGATCTGGCTGCTTTTCACAACCGATGGCTGCTATGAAGAACGAAACCATCAAAAAAAAAGCATGATTATTTAGTCAGTACAAAAGAGATATATTTAAAAATAAATAAGCGTAGAATAAAAGGAAAACTTTGAATATAATCATTAAAGTCAAGACTAAACTAAATTAATAGTTGTTTTTTATTTGTTTAACCAAGCAATTTATTTATTTCTATTTTTACATGTATTTTTAATTATTGCAGGTTTGGTCCTCCATACAACTGAATCCACTGCAGACACTAATAGCTGTATTTTTTATTTTTACATTTATTTTTTTAATTATTGCAGGTTTGGTCCTCCATACAACTGAATCCACTGCAGACACTAATAGGTGTATTTATTTATTTTTTCATTTATTTTTTTAATTTTTGCAGGTTTGGTCCTCCATACAACTGAATCCACTGCAGACACTAATAGGTGTATTTATTTATTTTTAAATTATTTCAGGTTTGGTCCTCCATACAACTGAATCCACTGCAGACTCTAATATGTGTATTTATTTATTTTTTCTATTTTTACATTTATGTTTTAATTATTGCAGGTTTGGTCCTCCATACAACTGAATCCACTGCAGACACTAATAGGTGTATTTATTTATTTTTAAATTATTGCAGGTTTGGTCCTCCATACAACTGAATCCACTGCAGACTCTAATATGTGTATTTATTTATTTTTTCTATTTTTACATTTATTTTTTAATTATTGCAGGTTTGGTCCTCCATACAACTGAATCCACTGCAGACTCTAATATGTGTATTTATTTATTTTTTCTATTTTTACATTTATTTTTTAATTATTGCAGGTTTGGTCCTCCATACAACTGAATCCACTGCAGACTCTAATATGTGTATTTATTTATTTTTTCTATTTTTACATTTATTTTTTTAATTATTGCAGGTTTGGTCCTCCATACAACTGAATCCACTGCACACACTAATGGGTAACTGTGATGTTTGCTAGAAAAGTTGACCTTAGTTAGAATAAACACCATATGTTTTACTTATAATAATAATAATAATAAATGTTTTATTTTTATAACTCCAGTTTCTAAAATTCTTTTTTGGTACAAAGTTACAAAACAGTATGACCCATTGAACAGACTGTATTTATTTGTGTTGAATTTATTATGGCTATACAACCGTGACTAAGGTCCATTTGGTAAGGTCACTTTAGTCAATAGACAAGTTTAAGCGTATGATGATCAGTTCCCCAACAGGAGGTTTGCATGAAGAGTACATGGTCCTTTTACATCAGTCACATATCAGGGATGTGTTACGCACATGCAAAGCAATACTCAAAAAAAAAAATGTGTGTCTTAAAAAAAGCATAGAGGAACACCAAAGCTTTGGTTCCAGCGACTGAGATGAAGGCACGATAAAAACAAACTACGTGGTCGGACTATCATGCTGAACCAGCGGCATTCAACGACAAATTGGTCTTAATGAGACCGCAAGGAAAACACTTCCCCTATCTTTAGTTGTTAGTGTTAAAGGCCATATGCCCAGATGCTAATATGGATACGTTGCATGGTATACAAAATTATATACGAGTTTAGTTTAGTACTGTGTTTGGTCAAGACCAAGAAGGTAAAATCTGGATCCTCAAGCAAAACTAGTTACAATTCCACAGATGCTCCACATCTCTGAAGTCCACTCCAACCATAACATTTACCATACTATACTCCGGGAGCTTCAGCAATCTTTCCACACACTCCCTTAAAAATCCCCATACTTCAAGTCGTACCCCAGTCCGACTCCAAAACAGCTGGAGAAGCGATCACGGTCATAGTGATGAGAAAAGCTCAGTCCAGGGAATAAGAAAGAAACTTCCATGTTGTTCCAAATTCAAACCGAGACGTTCAAACATCCTTATCTGCACAATTTGACATATAAAGGCCAGATCCTCAGTGACACATCTCTCAGCACCTTCAGCCATTTATCAACCCGATGGAAAACATAAGGAAGCATCTCTGTGGATTTCGATCGCAAAGCGAGGTTGGTTCTTCCTTCAGCGAACAATGCTCCGTTCATGATGTATGATTACATTTCATTGACCTTCAAAGCTACAACACGTGTCCGTTCATCCGACTGACAATCCTATTGTCAACCAAATGAGTATCAAGCGAAGCAGAAAAGCCGAACATCATTCACCCCACGTCAAACAAATGTACGAGCAAAGATAACGAAAACCGCACACCTGTGAAGCCGACTACATCATTGCCTCGATCAGAAAAGACAGCTTTATGGGTTCAATACTGACTCAGAGAAAAGCACTACTGTGGTTCATCTTCGGGCAAAAAAAAAGATGATGCACAACTCTTGCACATGCTCCCAGGTTCATTCAAATACAAGAAACAGCAATCACAGCTTAGCCTTTTGACATGGTAAAGATGGTATAGTACTGTATAAACACAAGATACCTCATAAATATAGGACTTGTTGACAACAGTACAAACAGCAATGTTTTGCACCAATTTCGATTGTCAGGGAAGTTGAACTTATGTCATTTTTACCCCTCATAAAGTCATGGCCTAAATTAAGGCTTACATTGGCAATAACTGAATCATTTTGCAGTTGAAATCACAAGACTTAAACTTGAATCGGATGAATCACTATTATTCGAAATATTGCGACAAATCCTCATAATAAGCAAGTTTTGGTCACTCACTTTTATTGTTTGAGCATTTGGCAGAAATATCGATTCCTAATAAATATAGCAAATGACGTTAAATTCACTTTGTGTTGTTCAGGCAATGCAGGCAGACACAGACAGTGTTGTACAGCCTTCTGCCTCCATTTCAACTTTACCAGCAGAAACGTAAAAGACAAAAAAAATTCGTTTTCAAAAACAACCAATGTAAAGAATATACATGTGTATATATTATCAAAAAAATACCTAGTTTGTCATTCCTAATACACGTTGACATCAAAATCCATTGCATGACCTATGATCTAAACATACTGTATTTTGATACTTGGGCGTTTCCCACAATGAAATTCCGAGCGAATAAACGGGAGTCCATTGTCCGTCTGTACCTCCCTTTAATGGAATGCTTGATATTCCCAATCTGTCTGTCTGGAAATGTAGTCTTTGTTAACTGGGTTCTCCTACTGGGATCAGGAGGCGGCGAGAGCCTTGACCAGGTAGAGTTTGTCACCCTGTTCGCTGGTGAAGATGGGCGCTTTTTTGTAGTGTTCCACCAGCTCCTCCATTGTGTTGAACTTGCGTTGTCCGATGCAGTACAGATTGTCCTTTAGTTGGACTTTGAAATGCTTGTTTTTGGACGGAGCTTTCAGCGATATTGAAAAGTCATTGGGCTAGAAGAAATTGTAGAGAGAGAAACAAAAACTGTGTTAATACAGATTCCTTATCTGGTTGTGGGCTACTGGTTACGAAAAAGAATCAGTGACTAAGAAACAAAGGATTAACATTGGCATATGTTGCGTCATAACACGACTACACTGCAAAAAATGACTTTCTTACTTAGTATTCTTCTCTTGTTTTCAGTAGAAATATCTAAAAATTCTTAAATTAAGATTCATTTTCTTGATGAGCAAATTGACCTAAGAAAATAACTCTAGTTTTTAGACAAAACATATCAAATATAAGTGAATTTGTGCTTTAAACAAGCAAAAAATATTTTTTTTCTTGAATATACTTGATACAAGAAAAATTCAGCAAAAAATGTCTTATACCATTGGCAGATTTTTTTTGCTTGTTTTAAGCACAAATTCACTTAAAGTTTATATTTTTTTTGTCTAAAAACTAGACCTATTTTCTTAAGTCATTTGCTCATCAAGAAAATGCATCTTGATTTAAGGATTTTTAGATATTTCTACTAGAAACAAGACAAAAAGACATTTTTTGAAGTATATGCTTCTGAAAATGCTGTACTTTGCAAAAATGACTCTTACTTAGTATTTGTGTCTTTTTTCAGTAAAAAAAATCTAAAAATATCTACAAATTCTTAAATTAAGGTTCTTGATGAGCAAAATGACTCTATAAGTATAGTTTTAGACCAAAAATATAAGCATAAAATAAATTATTGCTTAAAACAAGCCAAAAAAATCTGCCTATGCACTGCAAAAAATAATTTAAGAAAAAACATTTTTTTTTGCTTGTTTTATGCACAAAATCACTTACATTTGATATTTTTGGTCTAGAAACTAGACTTATTTTCTTGGGTCGTTTTGCTCATCCAGAAAAAGCATCTTCATTTAAGAAGTTTTAGATATTTTTACCGAAAACAAGAGAAAAATACTAAGGTTTTTTTTAAATCTTTCTTTCTTAAAATGTTTGTCTTGTTTTCAGTAGAAATATCTAAAAATTCTTAAATTAAGATGCTTTTTCTTGATGAGCAAAATGACCTAAGAAATAAGTCTAGTTTATAAACAAAAAATATAAAAATGTAAGAAAATTTAAGCTTAAAACAAGCAAAAATATCTGCCAATGGGGTGAAAAAAGTTTTTAAATTTAAGCAAAATTTTCTCACCCCATTGGCAGATAATTTTGCTTGTTTTAAGCACAAATTCATTTAAATTTTATTTAATTTTTTGTCTAAAAACTAGATATATTTTCTTTCTTGCAGTCTATGCTTCCGAAAATGCAAAAATTACTTTCTTACTTAGTATTTTTGTCTTGTTTTCAGTAAAAATATCTAAAAATTCTTAAATTAAGATGTATTTTCTTGATGAGCAAAACGACCTAGAAAAATAAGTCTAGTTTTAGACCAAAATATAAGCTTAAAATAAATTGGTGCTTAAAACAAGCAAAAAAATCTGACAATGCGCTGCAAAAAAATTATTTTCAACAAAAATATTCTTAGTTATTTTTGTCTTGCTTTCAGTAAAAATATCTACAAATTCTTGGAAGATTTTTTTGCTTGTTTTATGCACAAAATCACTTAAAATTGAAATTTTGGTCTAAAAACTAGACTTTTTTGGGGTCGTTTTGCTCATCAAGAAAAAGCATCATAATTTAAGAATTTTCAGATAATTTTACTGAAAACCAGACAAAAATACTAAGATCCTTCTTATTCCATTGGCAGATTTGTTTTTTGCTTGGTTTTAAACACAAATTTGCTTAAATTTAATATTTTTTGTTTAAAAACTAAACTCATTTTCCTAGGTTATTTTGCTCATCAAGAAAATACATCTTAATTTAAGAATTTTTAGATCTTTTTACTGAAAACAAGAAAAAAATACTAAGTTAGAAAATCATTTTTTGCAGTGTAGGTTTTGAAACAGTGCTCTTGCATAAGCCTCGGCAAAGTAAAATAGAGAACTATGATGGTGACTACACAGCTGTCTAGTTAAAAATAAAGCACCCATTTCAAAATTTTTACACTTGGGGCTTTTCCAAATTATTCAAGACTAGTTTTTCACTTACAGAAGACTCGCTATCCCGGATGAGAAAGTCTCCCTCTACGCCTCTCTGGTTAAGTGCCACCTCCGCCTGATGACGCGTCACCTTTCCGTAGTACCACTGCTTGCCAGCGAATCGTCCGCTGGAGGAAGGCTCAATGTAGTCACAGTCAGGCGTGGGCGGCCCGGCCGTGCTGGCCGAGTTGTGCGACTCCTGCAGCACAGTGACGTAGTTTTTTGGCACGAGTCCCATCTGACCGTCGGCTTTGCGACACTTCCACCACTCCGGGTCGTTTTCCGGCTTCTCCACAACATCCATAACCTCTCCCTTCTCGAAGTTCAGCTCCTCGTCGTTGCCCGAGCTGAACGGGTAGAGTGCCTGTACCGTGTGCAGCACCCGATTGCCGTTCGCACTGTGAACGACGGCGGATAACTTCTCCGACAGCCCGGCAGAGTCGTTGCACGCCGATCCGTCGGCATCCTCCGTCACGTAATTGGATGGGAACCAACCTGACCGGCCGTTGTAGCTCCCCCTCCACCAACCATCGCTGCACTTTTCCATGACTATGACCCTCGTCCCCTTAACCAGTGACAGCTCGTCTTCCCGCTCGGCATTGTAGCTGAATTTGACAAGCGCAGGGAGGTTCAGGTCATACAGACGTTCGCCGTTGTCCTGGTAGAAGTCAGAGTCGGCATTAGAGGCTGTGTCACGCATGCCTGCTTTCCGTTTCACCTTACCGATTCCTGCAAAAAAAAAAGTACTGTTAGGAGTTTGATCGTACATACCAAGCGTGCCGCTTAAGCCCTGAAAAGTGAAGCCAAAACGTCTCGATCGCCCCCCCAGTGACTGGTCCCAGTATAGGTCATAAACCCCGCCTCCCCCATGTTATTCAATGGGACTTGAGACCAACTAAAAAAATGAATTACACTTCAGTTATCTTTTTTCCGAAGCTGGTTTCTGTCATTTACTGTAGTTTTTATCACGCTGATGTTAATTCAAATGTTTGTTTTTAAAATAAGTTTGTGTTTAGTTAGTTATTTAATAATATAAAAACTGTGGCGTCACGTCATGATTGACAGCTGTGATATCGTGTGATATGCGCATTCTACGAGAGCGAGGGCGGGGTTTTGATTTCACGGCTTCACTTCCTGCTCACTACTGCGCATGACTGGTCCCGAAATCACTACTGCGCAGACTCAAGACTCAAGATGTCAGCGCCATATCGGGACCCTGGCGGCTTCACTTTTCACCAATGGAAGAGAGCGAACAGGCGTCGTCCATCTTTTTTTACAGTCTATCGTACATACAAGTAGTCAAATTACATTTATTTGAAGCAACTTGGGTCATTTTGAACTTAAGTACAACATGAGCAACAGAGACCACCAATGACGTGACCATCCTGAGCAGTTCAACTCGAGAAGAGTCCATCTGATTTTCCAACAATATCTTCATTGCACTGCATTCTGGGATTGTCTTATCTATCAAGGATACATGCTTTACTGCATAAGAATTTGTTTTTATAAGCTACTGAATAAGTAAAATATTTTAAAATGATTGAAATATCACAGATGTGCATATCACAACATGCATATTGCAAAGGTTTCCAAAAAATGAATGATTTTAATACTTTATAAGGTTAATATGTATAGTCAAAATTTTAACAAGGAGACTGGCAAACGGATGTTAGTACTTGTGTGTGGTCAGATGTGTGGAAGATAATAAGCGATTCAGAAATTGTGAAACATATTTTTGTTTTATATTTTCATTTCTGAAAATTTTTAAGTTCAAACTAGGGGTATGCGATAAACCGGTAGTAGGGCTGTCACAATGATTAAATAATTGTCTCCATCGCAAATGTTTGACCTCATCGCAATGATTTCAGATCACAAAAAAAATCAAAGCCATAGCCATTCAATACAGTGGAAAAACAGCATTTAAAGAAATGCTGCAAAACTTTGAACTGCCAGTTAAAACATACATTTCAAAAACAGCAATTCCGAATTTAGGGAAGTGAAAGATGCTATTCCTAAGCTAAGATGCTATTTTTTTTTTGCACCCACTACAGACATGTGGTCCAGTAGCCTCCTAATATGACCTTAGTAGGATAATGTGTGAAAATAATTTCATGAACAAACAAAAACTAATTATGAGAATTAAATGTTGAAGCAATAAAACAGACAAATAATCAATAATCGGCAAAGCCCCAAACAGGCAATTAATCGTCATAATCCTCACAATTTATTAGACAATTAACCGTCAGCCAAATTTCATAATCATGATAGCCCTAACCGGTAGACATGATTAACCGGAAGAAAATTGTTGGACTATCGTCTCTATCGAGGTTACGCACCCACGTCACGCTCCTGTGCGTGTGGTAAAGAAAACGTTTCTTTAAAACGTTTGTACACGTATTTAAGCACAGCAGTTTTAAAACAAGTTATTTTAAGCCATAGAAACACAAACAACAGATCTAAATGCGTGCACTGTTTCTGTCCGTGATAAGCGCGCAAGTTGCGTATCAGCTGTTCATTAAGCTCGTGAGCATTTTTGCCGCTTTATTGGTAGGGCTGTGACGATTCACCGCGTTCCCCATTAAAAAGACCTGCCTGAAATCGATTCTGAATCGCAAGGCTCTGATTCTGTGTTTCATGCACAGCTTGTGCGTGTACTATGGCTCTGTGATCAGTAGGAAGTCCTTATCAATCTAAAATCACTATGAGTTTGAGTCGTTTATAATGTGAATTTAAAAAAGCAACACGTCAAACACAATCATTCAAAATACTTTTATTATCATGAAAATACCTGAAACAATCTGAAGAACAGCGATATAAATATTCCTTTATACATTTCCTGGGATAGCATTTGTAATGCTACTTCTTCTGTGGCACAAATGGCGTTTCTAAACGAGAGCGCCCCCTGGCTTTTGGATGTGGCGGCATTTCACTGTAATTCAAACTCATTCATTGAGAAAACGCGCATTTGCACGATTAATCGTCACAGCCCTATTTATTGGCCTTAAATACGTATATGCGCCAAAATTCCCGTCTTTGCAAGTATCATCATAAATACAACCATTTAAGAGAAATTGAACAGCTACAAAGAGAAAACGCATGTGTAACAGTATATTAGATCCAGACTTTGGTCTTAAAGGGGAAGTTACCTAATTTTGCTCCTCTCTGTCACTCATATTTATGAAACAGCATAAAGAGAAAATCTCTCACTGCTCTTGACCAAGTCACTTTTCTACCTTAAATAAATAAATGAATTATAAATGAATTATACACATATATACATGCATACACACACACATACATAATGATTTATTATCATTCATTCATCACTGCCCGTTTATCTTTGTTGATCTTGAGTTTTGTTTGTTTTTATCTTCTTTTAATGCGTGTATAAGGTTTTTGTGAGAATGGTATTAAAGCTTTTATTAACAGAAAAACCTTATAAAAAATACATATCGTTATCATGATATAAAATGAATCCTAAAACATTATCACATTGCATATCATATACAACAGTGAGCAAAAGTGATGTCCGAGGGGGGAAATTTGTACTATATTTGCTTTTATTGTCTCCTTGGGTTGGTTTAAACCAGGGGTTTTCAAACTATTTTTGTCAGCCGAACCCCTTTGATCTAAAATTGCATAGAAAACCAAAAGTTCCCAGGCTGTAGACTGACTACAATTTGATCTGTTATAAATATTTCTTGATCCTCTTTTGTGGTAATATTTTGTAGTCATTGTCCAAACTGCACGTGTTGTGGGTAATTTTTTGCCAAGCCTCTTTAACTTCTTTTCAAAGCTGAACTTCGGTTTATACTCCATTGCAACATTTTTAATGCATCAATAAAATATTCAAACAAAGGGTGAAAAAAATCAAGTGTTCGAAGCGGGAAATCATTTTTGGTCACTAACGTATCACATTACTTGGCAAGTTATTGTATTTTTCTTCAATATCTTTCAATATTTTTCTCATTACACTCTTGTGGAAATCATCTGTTAAACCAAAGCGCATTGTAGTTTGATACAGGCACCAACAAGCAGGGCAAGAGTGAATGGTAAACCTGTCCAAACACATGTTACAGAGAGCAGTATCACTTACAGTAGCTAAAACAACTTCCCGGCTGCCTGTGCCCAAATCATCGATCCAGTTTTAAACCCGACCAATCTGAGCTAACTAATCACATTCTCGCCATTCTTTACCACTTACAGATCACATGACAAGCCATGTGCATTTTCAACTTCCTCCTTTGGTATGGGGATGATTCAATTATTTCCATGTGATCAAGCATGCAACAGAACAGTAAAGTGAGAGCAATAATATAATAGTGATGCAGGCCAATTCCCTTTAAATCAAAGTCAAACATTTATTTTTGTTAAATAAAGCTGTCATCAGTTTGTAAAATTTGAGAACACGATCACATTTATGTGATTCATAAACGTCTGAATCATAAGAAACTTATCTCAAAGATAATAAATTCTTCTTTTACGATCAATAATGAAAACATCTGACAGACATCCCACAATGCACTGGAATGATCACCACACCCGTCATCCTCCTCCACAGGGAGGCCATGAGTGAGGGCGTGTTTGGGTGGATTCACAGAAGCTGCTGAGGATCACGCCCTGTCCGACCGTGTCAGGTCAAGCCAAGTGGGCCATGCCGGAGGATTACAGGGGAATATTTTACCCTGAGGCATTTTACCATGTCGGCCGGTCTGGCAAGGGATTGTGAATAGTGTTACCATGAAAAAATGTCCACTTGGCAGTGTGTAACGGGACAAATACGAAACCCCAAACACAGATAAACTCTTCCTTTGTGCAAAACGCACAGAAAAGTATTGCTGAGATATATTATGATATTATGAACAATATTATAGATATCAAGGTTTGTTCTTTACATTACGTAGGATGATTTAAGTATATTGTAGGGTTGCAAAACGATTAATCGCGACTAATTGTTTGCGAAATAAAAGTTTTTGTTTTCATCATATATGTGTGTACTGTGTATAATAAGTATGTATATATAAATACACACACATGCATGAATAATTTTTAAGAAAAAAATCTTTTGAAGTATTTATAATTATATACAATATAAATTATATATTATTATAAAAATGTATATACACATGTAAATATAGTCGCGATTAATCGTTTTGAACCCTAGTATATTGCGGTTTTTTATCTTATATTATTATTATTATTATTATTATATACACATTTAAATATTTCTTAAATGTATACTTGCATCTGAGTGTATAAATAAAATCGTGAATATAGTCGCAATTAATGTTTGCAGCCCTAGTATATTGTGGTTTATTATCTTACATATTTGTATTATTATCATCATTATTATTATTATTATATACACACACACACACATAAATATTTCTTAAATGTATACTTGCGCCTGAGTGTATAAATAAATATTCGAGAATATAGTTGCGATTAATTGTTTTGGAGCCCTACTATATTGTGGTTTATTATCTTATCTTATTATTATTATTATTATTATTATTATATACACACATGTAAATATTTCTTATATACTTGCATCTGAGTGTATAAATAAATATTCGCGAATATAGTCGTGATTAATCGTTTCGCAGCCCTAGTATATTGCGGTTTATTATCTTATATTATTATTATTATTATTATTATTATAATAATATACACATTTACATTTTTCTTAAATGTATACTTGCATCTGAGTGTACAAACGTACATAAATATATTTATATTTGCGAATATAGTTGCGATTAATCGTTTTGCAGCCCTAGTATATTGAGGTTTATTATCTTATATTATTATTTTATAATAACATGTCATATCCAATTTGTATCAAATAACAAAAAGGTAACAATGAAATAGTTTGTGTTTATGGTCAATATGATTTAACAGTGTTAGCGACAGAAAACAAACCCTGACAACTGAGATGCCTTCCGAAATCACTCTCTTTGAGGAAATTACCTAGTTTACTTTAGGCTTGCTGTGAGGTTAAAGGTTAACTAAGTGAAAGCATAAAGCCCTTTATGCTCCGAGCGAGATGCTTATCGAAGCTCAAGACCGGTGGAATTAACTCTGAGCTTTCAGTTGCCTTCAACTATCTGCTTTGCATTACAAATACAAAAATTCCTAAATTTGCCTATGGCTAAACCTCTGCCAGATTATGGGACACAGACATTTGCATGGTCAACGTGATCAGGAAGCAAACGTGAGGTGTATAGCAATAGTAACTAGAGCGTGTCATGCCCTATGTGTGGACATGTTAGTGCCTGTGCCTGTCAACCTTTTGACAACAGGAGTGCAACAAATTCAAAGACATTTCTGAAAGAAAATAAATATTTGAATGGGGTTAAAGCATGTCAAACTGAGTTTAAAAACTGGGTGAAACAGAGCAAAACTACAAAGAGCTTTCCAAAATGTGATTCCTTATCCTTATACATAGTCAAATGTATAAAATACACTATTATGAGATGTGTGAACATGCAGACTGTGGTTGTTTTTGTGCACGTGACCTGTCTGGTGTTACTTCACGAGACAGGGAAGGTGAAATCCCAGCAAGTCACTGGATTAGTGAGTCCACATGGTCTCGACTCAAAAAAGTAAAACTGAAATGGAGAATTAACTCATCACACGACATTTTCAGTTCTTCGCTTTGACAAACAAACCACATTTACATGCACACAAACAAGTTATATCATACATGGTGAGAGTTTAGGTTGCTGGTGGCTGCTGAAGTGTTTTGGACAGTTGACTATTTGCTTATATATATATATATATATATATATATATATATATATATATATATATATATATATATATATATATATATATATAATATCATTTATTATTTATTTAATTTTATTTATTTATATTTTTATTTATATTTATTTATAGATAGATAGGTAGGCATTTTAACACAACTGAAAGCTATTTTTACATATTATCTGTTCTGTTGTCAGAAACAAAACGAGTAGACTAAAGTAGTGAGTAAACATGACCCAGGAACTCCTCTCGTTTAATCCAACCAGCTGTTCCTTTAACTGCTGCTAAAATCCTGATTTATAAACGCGACATTGTCTGACAAAATCACGCTGAGCACTCGCAACGCGCAATGTTGATAAGAGTATTAAAAACTTGTGTTAAATTAAGGTAAATTTAGAACAGATAAAAATGTGCAATTAAGTTGTGATTAATCGCGAGTTAACTCATGACAATCATGCGATTAATCTTGATTAAATATTTTAATCGATTGACAGCCCTAGATGAAATGCATCTCAAATTGTCACGAGACATGCAAGAACCAATTAGATTTGAAGTTATTTACGTGCCGCCATATTTGACGTTTTTACATTAGCATTGTGATTAGGGATGGGCACGAGTACTCGATTGCTCGAGTACTCGAACGTAGCATCGATGATCGATCATGAAAACGATGATCATGTGGGTTTATTTATTTATTTATTATGGATATGGCGGTATTTGTATGTCTGGTTAGCATTACAAGCGCATCTGATAGTAAAGACTGGGTCTGGATATGCGTGTTTGACGTCGTGTTACCATCAAAAGTTCAATGGGTTATCATCTCATATTTAAAGATCAAATATCAAGAGATACCAGAGAGCCATAGGAGCATTAAATCTTGACTGAGGTAAGAGGACGACACGACACAGCTAATCGTTAAAATGATAGCAAAAGACTTAAAGGTGGTTTATGTTATGAAGCTTGTGCTTTGACTGGACGTGTTTAAAAGCACGCTGTTTACGATGCACATCCACAAAGGGAGTTAAACTTTCTGTACATAACTTAGTTGAAAACTTTAGTTGAAGTCTTGCATTTTATGCAGATAGATGCATGTTGTACATTTATGTTGTATAAAGGCTTAATATTATGCAGAGTGCATCATGTAGAAAGTGCTTTGGTTTGTTTATTAACTTAACCCTTTAGTTTCACTTCATCACGCAGCTATTCCTGTAAGGGGTATCTTTTAAAAACATTTTATCCATTAATAGTCTAGTATGTGTTCATTGTTCTCTCATAGTTTCTTCAAAATTAAAATTTATTTGAGTGTTAAATAAAAATATTTTCATTTTCACCATGACGTGCCCCTTTGATTGCCCCACCCCCAGTTAATCGAGTACTCGTTCTTCAGACCTATGGATTAATCAAAATGAAAAAATGACACAAATGCACATCCTTAATTGTGATGTGTTTGTTTTGCTTTTACTCCGGGATGGCACTAGGATGAGTACATTATGAAAAATATTAATATTTGGTTGAAACATTACTTCAATCCTGCAAAATGTGCTGTAGTCGGCTGCTGATAGGACAAAACGCATAAAGCAGTGTTTCCTGAATGGAACGTGTTCAAAGCACGCATCAGGAAGGAAGCTGTATGCTTTGTATAACTCAGAAGCATCTTTATGTCATAAAGCAATGTGTATATAATTACCTCTCGAATATTATTGTAAAAGCTCAATTATGTTTTACTAAAATCTGGCATTAACAGTTAATACGCTAACCGTACAACAACCATTTAGACCTCTGCAGAGACAAACCTATCCGAAGTCTCTCCTTCATCCGCTCAATGAATTTCACTTCCCCTCCATTTTACAATCTTTCCCCTGAGTGAAACATGAGCTAACTCGGATTAGTCGTTTCCTCTGGTCTGTTCATCCTATTGTTTTTAGATATAGGAACCACATCGTGAAAAAATAGGGATGAAGAAAGGTTTAAAAAGTACTTTGGTCATACCATGATATAGTGGCGGTCTCACGACAAAACCATGATTTTTATTTGCGCAGACTCAGATTAATGAGTTCATTTGGCATAATAAAACAATCCAGGCAATTTATTGGTAAAGATACTGGTCCATGTGATGACTACGTAATTAAAACATGATCTTATGGGGCGTTATCAAAATACAATGTCCAAAAATCATTGTAATACCATTGTATATCTTAAAAATCATCTGTAAAATTGGTAGACAGCTAACATACAGCTGCCAGCAAACCACCTTCAAGAACGAAAGCAGGGTAGAGATATCAAGCCAAATCCAATGCTTGACAACAAACACGCTTTGGGTTTATAAAAACAATATAGAAAGGTATGAAGGGCAAAAAGAAAAGAAAATCACTTCATTTCCAATCTGGTATGCTGGGCTCAGAGCGGAGTGGAAAACAAGAGATTCTTTCAACTCGAGAAAGACGAGACATCAAAAGATCTCTAGCAGAAGCAACTGTAAACCACAGACCTTTCTTTAAATGCACGAGACTTACTGTCTGTGTGACATAACACACGCTCGCTTGATGTACAAATACAACAAGAACGATCTTGTCGAAGATGCCTTAAAATCAAAAAACCTTAAACTATAGAAACTGAAAAGTATGTATATGCAGAATAGACATATTTCACCTCAAAAATCTAAAAAGTCCTTAATGAAAAACAGTTTTTCAATATTTTACCATGTTTTTACATCAACTTAGACAAATATCTTATTTCAATGCGTGCACAGCGCTTCTTGAATGTGTTAGCATTTAGCCTAGCCACATTCATTCCTTTGGATCCAAACAGGGATGAATTTAGAAGCCACAAAACACTTTCATCTTTTCTCTATTTAAAGACCGTTACATGAGTAGTTACATGAGTAAGTATGGAGGCACAAAATAAAACGTGGCGATTTTTAAGCGGATAAAAATGAGAACTATATTGTATGGCGGAAGAGCGCTTAGTTTGCAGCACTTCCACCTCATCATCATCACTCCTGACTACTCCGCCTCTCGCTCAAACTTCTGGCAATATTACCTCGCGTCAATGTTTAGCCGCTTAAAAAAATCGTCACGTTTTTATTTTGTGCCACCATACTTACTCGTGTAACTACTCATGTAACAGTCTTTAAATAGGGAAAACATGGAAGTGTTTGATGGATTCTAAATCCATCCCTGTTTGGATCCTAAGGAATGAATGGGGCTAGGCTAAATGCTAACACATTCCCGACGCACTGTACAAAAAAATCAAGTGTACGCATTGAAATAAGATGGGTATGTATTCATTCGTCTAAGTTGAGGTAAAAAATGTTGGAAAACGCTGGTGTTTTCCTTTAATTTATATAGCAAAATATATATCGAACTTACCGAATTACCACAAAATGTTTTGAAATAACGTATGCAATGATTTGCAATAACATATGTTGATTTCGATGACGAACCTTTTTTATGACGATAACGTGACGCTGACTAGCTAAAAATGTCTCTAAGGTGACGAAAACATGACGCGACGCTTCAAGTTTTCGTTGATGAAACGAGACGGAACAAAAATTATTATATAATTGACGTTCACAATGCATGTCATTCTGCCTTTTTTGGTGAAATCTGTCTGTTTTCAGCAATGCTGCCACTTCCCTATGCTTGTTTTGGGTACGCCCACCACCCAGCACTGCCATGCCGTGCACGCGCACTAGATTTCACACAACAACAACACACCTGCGACTGTGGCGAGTTTTTAAGGACCATGGCGGTGACGTCAATAAACGGAAACGATGAGATGATTTACGGACATACTTTCAGTATAATCCATCCAAATGAAAAACAGAAGGCATATTGACGACAGACCACAAACTAGGTGGGAAGAATGCCACCAACCTCTAGCGGCACCTGAAGGCTCATCACGCTGATATTTTTTAAAGGTAACTAACAAGTCACGCTGTTAACATATATACATTCAATTTTACTCGACAATCGGCTTGTGACACATTTCACGGTAAGCTTAAGGTTTTACATGCATCTACTTTTCAAACCTAAGCCTATTTCCAAAACTTTTTAACCTAAATTAATTTGTTAAAGACTACTTTTTTTACTAAAATTGACTTAAACTTGACTAAAACCTTTTTGTGTTTTCGTCGACTAAAACTTGACTAAAACTATCAAGTTTATAAGTGACTAAAATGTGACTAAAACTAAAAAGCATTTTCGTCCAAAAGACTAAGACTAAAACTAAAAGGGCTGCCAAAAACAACACTGTTATGTTGGTTATATAATTTTAAGTAAAAAAAGCATCATATCGCAATTTTAACATATCGAACTACATTTTTATATTTTACATATAATATTAAGCAAGTTCTCATTTTCAAAACGTATTATCATTATTACAATACAAAAAACGTCCATTACTGTGATACAACAAAAAATTAGTTTTTTTTTAATTAATACAAATTAAATAAAACTATTACTACCACACTGTTTAAATTGTAAGGTTTTCCTGTAGTTTAATCAGTGGAGAATAACTTTAGCAGTGCAAACATCATGGGTTCGATCAGACACGCTGATGAAAATGTATGTACGCAAGTCGCTCTGATAAAATAAAGATAAAATCTGCCAAATGTATAAACAAAAATGTGTACATTTGCATTGCATCGCAATAAAGTAATGAGAACAACATGTGGAACAGCTATTTCCTGAGATTCACTCATTGTTGCAGCTCATTTCGCTTGTAGTCTGACAGCATTTGCTGGTAAAAATAGCCTCAGTCACACATCTGTGCTTGTTTGGCTCAAGTAAAGCTGTCAAGAGCTCTTCACACAGCCATATGGGGGTCACGGTCCATCCACGTATACAGAGCGATCAGTAACAGCCTTCCAGAAAGCATCTATCACATCCTGTGTCAACTTCTGTGTGGATGAGAGGAAACCGTAAAACAGGCACACAAGACTATCTGGAACTGTGTTTATGCCAATCCTCAAACAAAGCAAAGAGTTATCTTGCGGTGATTTCTAAAGAGGAAGACTTTACGAGGATATGAAAAAAATAAATGGCGAAGTGGGAAGTGGAGAAAAACAGACGGATGGGCTGACGCTGCAGTGAATCAACAATCCCGGTTTCCTCACTTCCTCCCTCACAGGCTCCAAAGATCTGGGGAGAAATCTGTTTAAAATTAGAGCACTTCCGCTACGAGTGCACGCTGAACGACAGGAAGAGAGAGAGAAAGGGGGACTGGAGTAAAAAAGTGAGAGAGAGAGAGAGAGGATGCAAAAACTCTTAGGATCTATCTGGATAAGTTTCGTATGGTTTTGATCTTGATTGAATTGAAGAAAAATTATGAAACCTCATGACATTTCAAAATATCTGATATAGATACACTGATAGTCACACCACTGGGTTGATTTTATAATTGCAAAGTAGGTACTCATTGTTATGGATCAAGATAACAATATAATATTTTCTGTATCTGAAAATCATGATTTCCTGTTGCCCAAATTAGTCAGTGTCAATTCTGTTACTGGTAAACTCTGTTACTGAAATAGAGTTCACAGAAAATATATTGTTATAGCCTATAACATCTTTTGATCCATGACAATGAGTCATGAAATTATTAAAAAATATATCTATTTATAAAAGAGCAGAAATAATAAAGACTTTGGCATCAAATGCACCTGACATTATAATACCCTTACTATTTCAAGATGCAAAAGTATAAAAAACTAAAAAAAGTATCAGTATGACTTCCAAGACAAAGTACATGTTTTCTAAAGCCATGCAATCTTTTTTTTTTGGGGGGGGGGGCATTTTGACTCTATTTGATATATAGTAATGTAATGAGAGGACAGGATGGAGTGAGGGGTATGAGAACAGCCTTGAACCAGGATTTGAAAGTGTGTTTAGCCTCTATTTTGGAGCACTGCCCACTACGCCATCGGCTACAACCAATGCAACAGTTTTGTGGAAATAAACAGCCCAAAACTAGTTTGTTATTTGCTGAAAATCTTACCAATATTTCTTTCAAATATTATTTGCACTTGATTTATTTAAATATGCCACGCTTTGAATAGTTATGTGACGCTGAAGAACCAATGCCGTTGGCCTTTCTGAAACCTGGGGCAATGCATTTTTACATGGCATATTTAAATATACATGAATGAGTTTTAAAGGATTAGTCAATTTTCTTAAAAAGATATTCCAGATAATATCCTCACCACCATGTCATCCAAAATGTTGATGTCTTTCTTTGTTCAGTCGAGAAGAAATTATGTTTTTTGAGGAAAACATTCCAGGATTTTTCTCATTTTAATGGACTTTAATGGACCCCAACACTTAACAGTTTTAATGCAGTTTAAAATTGCAGTTTCAAAGGACTCTAAACGATCCCAAACGAGGCACAAGGGTCTTATCTAGCGAAACGATTGTCATTTTTGACAATAAAAATATGCACTTTTAAACCACAACTTCTCATCTATCTCCGGTCCTGTGACGTGCCAGCGCAACCTCACGTAATTGCGTAATGCCGTGGAAAGGTCACGTGTTACATATATGAAATGCACATTTGTGGACCATTTTAAACAATAAACTGACACAAAGACATTAATTAGTATCATTCAACATACAACAACGTCGGAACGGTCCTCTTTCTCCACACTTGTAAACACTGGAGCATAGTTTCGCATACGTCCTCCGTGACCTCTTGACGTGATGACGTATTGCGTGAGTTCGCGCTGGCTCGTCACAGGACCGGAGGAAGACGAGAAGTTGTGGTTCAAAAGTGCATTTTTTTTTCTTGTCAAAAATGACTTGATTGAGATTGGTTAGAGTCCTTTGAAACTGCAATTTTAAACTGCATTTAAACTGTTAAGTGTTGGGGTCCATTAAAGTCCATTAAAATGAGAAAAACCCTGCAATGTTTTCCTCAAAAAACATAATTTCTTCTCGACTGAACAAAGAAAGACATCAACATTTTGGATGACATGGTGGTGAGTAAATTATCTGGATTTTTTTAAGAAAATGGACTAATCCTTTAATAACAACGGCAGTAAACAAAATCAATGACTAATCAGTTCAATTTTAGCCTGACTTCAGAAGCTACAAAAAGTGCATATGTTGTATATGACATTATGATATATTATATATAATATTCAGGGTTCCCACCCTAAGCCAAATTCCTTGACTTTTCCATGACTTTCACTGACTAAAAAGCAGAATTTTCATGATCCATGTCTGAGATCCTGTAAGCCTGATAATGTGCAGTACACTAAGTTAAAATAAATGTGTGAAATGAATAAAAAATGTGGCTGTTTAAATTTTAGTCTTACTTGAAATCAGAAAAGGCTTGGACCCGGAAATGGCATTCCTTACAAGAGAACATTTTAATAATCAAATCCCTAATATTCCTTGACTTGGACAAAAAGAATATAAATTTCCCTGACTTTCAATAACTGGAATATACCTTTTACCTTTTTATTACATCGACAAGCAGTTTGTCAATCCACACAAAAAAATTGCATCACTATACAACAATAAACAGCCAATCAGAAGATAACTTAAGATGTTTAACAGCTGAATTTCGAACCAGTGAGAATTAGAGGTGGGTGGAGCTATGCAGCAAAAACAGAAGAGATCGACAAACTTTTCAGTCACAAACGCTTTGCAAATTTATCAAAACATTTCCTGTATATTGCATTTAAGTAAGCAAATCATACGTATATTTGAATCAACATGCTGACAGATGTTTTATATTTCATCAATGAAGTGACCACTACAAACATATAAACGGTCATTACTGTAAAGCTACACAATGAGGCACGTCCGGGCCTTTGAAAACATGACAGCATATAAGAGAACCATCGGCTGTGGAAAGTAATATATTCATTCCTCCAGAAGCTCTCCCAGAAGAGATATGAGTTTCATCAATCATCTCAGCCAGTAAAGATGACACAATGCTTTCAGTGTTTCACAAGAGGACTGACGTTACCCAATTTCTGCCCACTAACGTGAAGAAACCCCCACGACAGCAGACCCCTAACACTCGAACTACAGGAAAACAACATGGATCTGTGAGCTTCAAAAGATGAAAGCTCTTAAAGGAGGATTGTGCCGGGCAAGAAAATTCCAGTCGGGTGTAACAGGAGAGTTTATGTGCACAAGAAATAGTAGAAGTCTTTACACTGCGTTGATTGCTGTGTGTGTGTTTGTGTTTGTGTGTGTGTGTGTGTGTGTGTGTGTCTGTGTGAAGTACAATTACAGGCTTTTCAGAGCTCTGCCCGCCCAGCTGCTCCACTAACAGACAGTGGGAAAAAAAGACTTTCCAAGCCAAGTTTCAAGAATTTCCAAACCGAGTTTAGTATTTCCTTATTTGTTTTTAAACTAAATGAGCGAATAGATAAAGTTTCCAAACCTTTGTAGGAAAAAGAGCAAAGACCATGTGTTTGTGTGGATGTGGGGTGGGGGTTAGTAACAAAAAGCCTTTCAAACCTTCCTAATCCCACAACCAACAACTCTGAGACACAACTTTTATCAAAAACTACACTTTTCTGATAACAGAGAGGCAAAAATGGGAAGAAAAGTACGTAAACTCACGAAAGAAATGTTTGAAGAGGTTAGCCATATCCATTTTGGGCTCTCCCGGCAACTCGGCACTTCCCTTAGCAGCTGTGCAGCTATTCCATGTGAACACCCAGCCGCGAGTCAACTGCTCACTGTCTGCACAACAATCAAGCTGCCTGACCATGTGACCAGTTTGAGCCAATCAGAATTGATCACTCCTTTAGTATGAATAACCCCCCCTCGGCCACCCATTTACACATAGCTTACCCATGGCGCCTATGGTGACTAAGTAGGCAACCCTTACTGCCAATATCTCCCTTCTTAGCATGTTTTCATTGACAACAACATGGTTACAATGACAAATAATGTAGTATCATGGCATTACTACATTTTTTGGATATTTACCATTGTAGTATCATGTTATCCTTTGGACTATTATAGAATATTTTAAAGCATTGAACATATTTTAAATACATTATTAGCTATTAACATCTGAAACCATCACGATTTTATGTTACCACAGTACAGTTCTTCTTTATGTGCTACAACAGCAGGCACGTAAATGTCAATAAGGAAGCCACATACCTCAGACGTGCTTAAACTGAAATGGTGGTACATTATTTAAAGGAATACTTCCCCTTAGTGTCTGAATTTTCAATTTTGGGTAAATGATTTCTTTAACATGAAATATGAATTGCATTATCTTGTTTATTACATGGCTATTTACCTCACAAGTAAGGTAAGGAACATTTAATATTGATTTGAAATAATGTATTTGCTCACAAATGCAGACCTTCCACATAGAAAAAATTGGGGTTTTAAGATAAGACAAAACATTTAAATGACACAAACAGATGTGGTGTAATAATTTGTAAATAAATAAAAAAAAGTGTGTAATATTAAACTGTACCTGTCTGATTTGCAGCATCCGGGTTACAATTTGTTATTGTGTTATTGGAATATTGTGGCTGGCCAATCAGAATCAAGCATTTTAGAGTGCCATGTAATAAATACTTATTAGCGAAAACAGTTTCTGATCAAACAAAAATAGGGCTGTCTATATATATATATATATATATATATATATATATATATATATATATAGGCGGTTTCATCGGACGCACGTGATACACGTCTGGATCCGAACCTTACTTCCGGTTTCATTTTTTTAATGGTCTGACTAGTTACTAAACTGATCTCTTGAACGAATGCCTCGTCGAAAATAACATATGTTTTGGTTTCCTAGGTAATCTATGTGTTGTTTTTTTGCTTGTTATATAAATAAACTATGTTTAAAGAACTTTGTTTTTATTTATTCTTAACGGAGTTTACCGGAAGTTACGTGCGGACCGCGACAGCCGCTTGTTTATGTTGTTTCTGCTGAAACGGTCTATATATAATTCAAATTTCAATAATTTATCTAGTTAACATTAACTCTTTCCCTGCCATCCGCAAAACAGATCGCACTTCCGCAAATTATAAAACCCGGAAGTATCACCCTAGGGCAAACAGCAGTATGTCCGTCTAAGTTTTGAGGATTCCTCTGCATCCGATCTCTATTAGGGCTGGGACAACACGTCGTCATAATCGACGACGTCGAAGCTAAAAATACGTCGACGCAAAATATGCGCGTCGATTCGTCAGACCCAAAAAGGCGGCGCCGTAGAATAGTAGCAACGCGAGTGACTTCAGTCCAGGGCGGTTTCACACAGCAAGTGTGAGCAGTACGTGCGGCGCGTGTTTTTTTCAGCGCCCATGTTAACAAGCATGCACCCTGCCGCATGAGCAGCGCGAGCTCGCGGCTCTGTAGCAACAGTGCTGCAATCGTTTCTCATCGGTTCTGCTGCGCTGCTCACGCTTAATTAAAGTGAAAGTGCTTTGTTTATCGAAAAAATAATCGCTAGATTAATCGTTAAAAAAATAATCATTTATCCCAGCCCTAATCTCGATCAAAAGTCATTTACAAAAACACAATTATCTCAGCTTCTTACTCAAAATTTTGTGTTTTTGAAGAAACATACCCATATTTGGGAGGTGATAAAGGGAGAACTGATGAAGATATGATGAAACCTTTTGTTTGTTTGTTTGAAAGCAAAGGGTCTGTTCTTTCATTTAATATATTGTATGTTTATCTATTTAAAGAAGAGCATTTTCTGCGAGGCATTAAACTTTTGTGAAAATCAAATAAATGCTGGCGGGGAAAGAGTTAACCGCTTTCCCACTTTTGATGGGTTATCTTGTGAATTAAAGGGCTCGTTATAGTCGTGCGTAGGTCCTACGGCGTAGCAGCGACGGCGTAGGCTCCGCGTCGGTTTTCATTTATACCTTTGTCCTTTACAAAAATGCAGTTATCTCAGCTTTTTGTATAAAATTTGGTAATTTTGAAAGAGACCTACCCATATTTGAAAGGTGATAAAAGTAGCGAGTCTGTTCTTTCATTTGATATATTGTATGTTTATATATGTGTTTTCTTCAGAAAATTTTCTGGAAGGCATTAAACTTTTGTAAAAATCATAAAAAAATGCTGCCGCTGTCTGAAAGAGAGTTAATAAAAAATATATTATTTATACCTTAAGTACATGAACCAAATCATCCTATTTTCACTGTCAAACAGACAAAGTTTTGACAGTGCAACACAGCTACACTGTAAACCCAAACAGTATAACTAACTTAAAAATGGAAAGTACCTGGTACTCAAAATGTGCCAAAAAGTTTATCTAACTATTATTTTTGAGTTCATTCAACATCTATCATAGATTTAAGTTAACAGTAAATATTTTTTTTTAGTTTTTACAACTACACTAAAGTTAAAGAGTTTAGGGAACTTGAAAAATAGATTCAACCATAAATATAGCTGCAAGCAGCAATGGTGGGCCCTCGCACGTTTGTTTACCGCTACACGGTGCCTCCGAGAAAACAATGCACGGTGGGCAAGTGCATCAAGTGGGTAAATATCATGCTGCTACTGACCCATTTAGGTACTGTAGGTAAAAGAAACCCCACATTTTAGACAAACGGGGGCGCTACTGAGCCACTAAATAGACCTTTAACTGACGTTTTTGTCAACACTTAACAGCCGAAAAATCTGATGTGTGTGCCAAATTTGAAGTCTATCTAAGCACACCAAGAGTCTTAAATATGCCTGAAATAAAAGAAAAGTTTCACGCGTTGCCATGGGAACAGCGTTTGAGATGTCCAAAATTCCTTCGCAATTTATCATCTACAATGTCTCAGCATCATGTTGACCACTTTTGGTGTCAATCGCATGAAAATCCTAGGAGGAGTATTTAAAAGTTCACCACATGCAACTGTCAAGAAATCCACCTTTTGTGACTGCCACACTTCCTGGTGCCTGTTGGTGGCGCTATACCCGAGACTCAAAATAGGCACATCGATGCGATCGGAATCCTTGGCCGAACATACACACTACGTTTCATCCCAATAAGACATTTTTTGCTTTAGATATTAGACACTTCCTGTTTCATTAAATTCGCCATAAATTTGTCGCCTCGTCATGGCAACACCGTTTGAGATATCAAAAATCCCTTCGCAATTTAGCAAGTCCAATGTCTCAGCATCATGTTCACCACGTTTGGTGTCAATCGTATGAGTTACCTAGGAGTAGTATTTAAAAGTTCATGACTGACACACTTCCTGGCGCCTGGTGGTGGCGCTATACCCGGGAGTCACAATAGGCACATGGATGCGATCGGAATCTTCAGACGAACAAACACCCCGCATGGCATCACAATAAGACATTTTTTACCTTAGATATTAAACACTTCCTGTTTCTCTGATTTCGCCACAACTTTGTCGCCTCGCCATGGCAGAACTGTTCGAGATATCAAAAATCCCTTCGCAATTTAGCAAGTACAATGTCTCGACATCATGATCACCACGTTTGGTGTCATTCGCATGAATCCCCTAGGAGGAGTATTTAAAAGTTCAAAGCATGCATTTTTTAAACAATCCAAAATAGCCGACTTCCTATTGGGCGGAGCTTAAATGTTAGAGGGCGAAAGTTGTTCGGGTCGATGAGATCTATATGCGTACCAACTCCCGTACATGTGGGTACATGTTTGTCCGATCTGTGCATCAATGTTTTTTTTTGCATTACAGGGGGCGCTACAGAGCCCCTGTGCCACGCACGTGTTCCAGCCTTTGGTTTTCTGCGATGACGGACGACTCTGAAGTCTGTGCCAAATTTCAAGAGTTTTCGAGTATGTTAAGGCACCCAAAATGTCCAAAAGTGTTGAAAAAAAAATAAAAAAATATAGCTGCAAGCAGCGATGGCGGGCCCTCGCACGTTTGTTTACCGCTACCCGGTGCCTCCGAGAAAACGATGCACGGTGGGCATGTGCATCAAGTTGGTATATATCAGTGTACTATTTCATGTTGCTATTGACCCATTTAGGTACAGTAGGTTAAAAAAAAAACCAATTTTTAAGCAAACGGGGGCGCTAGTCAGTCACTAAATAGACACGCCTTTATCTGACGTTTTTGTCAACACTTAACAGCCGACAAATCAGATGTGTGTGCCAAATTTAAACTTAATCTACGCTGCCAAGAGCCTGAAATATGCCTGAAATAAAAGTAAGTTTGACGCGTTGCCATGGGAACAGCGTTCGATGTGTCAAAAATTCCTTTGCAATTTAACATCTTCAATGTCTCAGCATCATGTTGACAACTTCTGGAGTCAATTGCATGAAAATCCTAGAAGGAGTATTTAAAAGAGCATCGCATGGAACTGTAAGGCTTAAATATGCCTTTAAAATGAAAGTAAAGTTTGACAGGTTGCCATGGGAACAGCGTTCGAGATATCAAAAATCCCTTCGCAATTTATCATCTACAATGTCTCTGCATCATGTTGACCACTTCTTGTGTCAATCGCATGAAAATCCTAGAAGGAGTATTTAAAAGAACATTGCATGGAACTGTCAAAAAAATCCAGCTTTGTGACTGACACACTTCCTGGCGCCTGGTGGTGGCGCTATACCCGGGAGTCACAATAGGCACATCGATGCGATCGGAATCTTCAGACGAACAAACACCCCGCATGGCATCACAATAAGATATTTTTTGCCTTAGATATTAGACACTTCCTGTTTCTCTGATTTCGCCATAAATTTGTCAGCTCGCCTTGGCAGAACCGTTCGAGATATCAAAAATCCCTTCGCAATTTATCATCTACTATGTCTCGGCATTATGTTGACCACTTTTGGTGTCAATTGCATGATTATTCTAGAAGGAGTATTTAAAAGAACATCGGCATCAACTGAAAAGCTTAAATATGCCTTTAAAATGAAAGTAAAGTTTGACGCATTGCCATGGGAACAGCGTTTGAGATATCAAAAATCCCTTCACAATTCATCATCTACAATGTCTCAGCATTATGTTGACCACTTCTGGAGTCAATCACATTATTTCCTCAGGAGGAGTATTTAAAAGTTTACCACACGCAGATGTAAGGTTTAAATATGCCTTCAAAATGAAAGTAAAGTTTGACAGGTTGCCATG
Source organism: Paramisgurnus dabryanus (assembly GCF_030506205.2). Taxonomy (NCBI): domain Eukaryota; kingdom Metazoa; phylum Chordata; class Actinopteri; order Cypriniformes; family Cobitidae; genus Paramisgurnus; species Paramisgurnus dabryanus. The sequence continues at coordinate 10,216,803 of NC_133358.1, read as the reverse complement.
GGAACAGTGTTTGAGATATCAAAAATCCCTTCACAATTTATCATCTACAATGTCTTGGCATCATGTTGACCAATTCTCGTGTCAATCGCATGAAAATCCTAGGAGGAGTATTTAAAAGAACATCGCATGGAACTGTCAAAAAATCCAGCTTTATGACTGACACACTTCCTGGCGCCTGGTGGTGGCGCTATACCCGGGAGTCACAATAGGCACATTGATGCGATCGGAATCTTCAGACGAACAAACACCCCGCGTGTCATCACAATAAGAAATTTTTTGCCTTAGATATTAGACACTTCCTGTTTCTCTGAATTCGCCATAAATTTGTCGCCTCGCCATGGCAACACCGTTCGAGATATCAAAAATCCCTTCGCAATTTAGCAAGTCCAATGTCTCGACATCATGTTCACCACGTTTGGTGTCAATCGCATGCATCCTCTAGGAGGAGTATTTAAAAGTTCAATGCATGCATTTTTTAAACAATCCAAAATAGCCGACTTCCTGTTGGGCGGAGCTTAAATGTTAGAGGGCGAAAGTTGTTCGGGTCGATGAGATCTATATGCGCACCAACTCTCGTACATGTGCATACATTTTTGCCCGATCTGTGACCAAATGTTTGTTTTTGCATTACAGGGGGCACTACAGAGCTCCCTTACCACGCCCGAATTACAGCCTTTGCCGGGTCCTAATGGCCGACGACTCTGACATCTCTGCCAATTTTCAAGAGTTTTTGAGTATGTTAAGGCCCCCAAATTGCCCTGAAACTTAAAAAAAAAAAAATAAATAAATAAATCCGAGCAAAAACAATAGGGCTTCGCACCTTTCGGTGCAGGCCATTCTGGCCTACTCCTCGGTGCTCGAGCCCTAATTAGGGCTCGAGCACCGAGGAGCAGGCCAGAATGGCCTGCACCGTAGGTGCGAAGCCCTATTGTTTTTGCTCGGATTTATTATTAGGGCTCGAGCACCGAGGAGCAGGCCAGAATGGCCTGCACCGTAGGTGCGAAGCCCTATTGTTTTTGCTCGGATTATTATTAGGGCTCGAGCACCGAGGAGCAGGCCAGAATGGCCTGCACCGTAGGTGCGAAGCCCTATTGTTTTTGCTCGGATTTATTAGGGCTCGAGCACCGAGGAGCAGGCCAGAATGGCCTGCACCGTAGGTGCGAAGCCCTATTGTTTTTGCTCGGATTATTAGGGCCCGAGCACCGAGGAGCAGGCCAGAATGGCCTGCACCGAAAGGTGCGAAGCCCTATTGTTTTTGCTCGGATTTATTATTTTTTTATTTTTTTTTATTTTTTTTTTACGTTTCGGGGCAATTTGGGGGCCTTAACATACTCAAAAACTCTTGAAAATTGGCAGAGATGTCAGAGTCGTCGGCCATTAGGACCCGGCAAAGGCTGGAACTTGGGCGTGGCACGGGGGTTCTGTAGCGCCCCCTGTAATGCAAAAACAAACATTGTTGCGCAGATCGGGCAAACATGTACGCACATGTACGAGAATTGGTACGCATATAGATCTCATCGACCCGAACAACTTTCACCCTCTAACATTTTAGCTCCGCCCAACAGGAAGTCGGCTATTTTGGATTGTTTAAAAAATGCATGCGTTGAACTTTTAAATACTCCTCCTAGAGGATGCATGCGATTGACACCAAACGTGGTGAACATGATGTCGAGACATTGGACTTGTTAAATTGCGAAGGGATTTTTGATATCTCGAACGGTGTTGCCATGGCGAGGCGACAAATTTATGGCGACATCAGAGAAACAGGAAGTGTCTAATATCAAAGGCAAAAAATGTCTTATTGTGATGACACGCGGTGTGTTTGTTCGTCTGAAGATTCCGATCGCATCGATGTGCCTATTGTGACTCCCGGGTATAGCGCCACCACCAGGCGCCAGGAAGTGTGTCAGTCACAAAGGTGGATTTTTTTTTACAGTTCCATGCGATGTTCTTTTAAATACTCCTCCTACAATGTTTATGCGATTGACACCAAAAGTGGTCAACATGATGCCAAGACATAGTAGATGATAAATTGCGAAGGGATTTTTGATATCTCGAACGCTGTTCCCATGGCAACCTGTCAAACTTTACTTTCATTTTTAAGGCATATTTAAACCTTACAGCTGCATACGGTAAACTTTTAAATACTCCTCCTGGGGAAATAATGTGATTGACTCCAGAAGTGGTCAACATAATGCTGAGACATTGTAGATGATAAATTGCGAAGGGATTTTTGATATCTCAAACGCTGTTCCCATGGCAACGCGTCAGATTTTACTTTCATTTTAAAGGCATATTTAAGCCTTTCAGTTGACGCCAATGTTCTTTTAAATACTCCTTCTAGAATATTCATGCGATTGATGCCAGAAGTGGTCAACATGATGCCGAGACATTGTAGATGATAAATTGCGAAGGGATTTTTGATATCTCAAACGCTGTTCCCATGGCAACCTGTCAAACTTTACTTTCATTTTGAAGGCATATTTAAACCTTACATCTGCGTGTGGTAAACTTTTAAATACTCCTCCTGGGGAAATAATGTGATTGACTCCAGAAGTGGTCAACATGATGCCGAGACATTGTAGATGATGAATTGTGAAGGGATTTTTGATATCTCAAACGCTGTTCCCATGGCAATGCGTCAAACTTTACTTTCATTTTAAAGGCATATTTAAGCCTTTCAGTTGACGCCAATGTTCTTTTAAATACTCCTTCTAGAATATTCATGCGATTGATGCCAGAAGTGGTCAACATAATGCCGAGACATTGTAGATGATAAATTGCGAAGGGATTTTTGATATCTCGAACGGTTCTGCCAAGGCGAGCTGACAAATTTATGGCGAAATCAGAGAAACAGGAAGTGTCTAATATCTAAGGCAAAAAATATCTTATTGTGATGCCATGCGGGGTGTTTGTTCGTCTGAAGATTCCGATCGCATCGATGTGCCTATTGTGACTCCCGGGTATAGCGCCACCACCAGGCGCCAGGAAGTGTGTCAGTCACAAAGCTGGATTTTTTTGACAGTTCCATGCAATGTTCTTTTAAATACTCCTTCTAGGATTTTCATGCGATTGACACAAGAAGTGGTCAACATGATGCAGAGACATTGTAGATGATAAATTGCGAAGGGATTTTTGATATCTCGAACGCTGTTCCCATTGCAACCTGTCAAACTTTACTTTCATTTTAAAGGCTTATTTAAGCCTTACAGTTCCATGTGATGCTCTTTTAAATACTTCTCCTAGGATTTTCATGCAATTGACTCCAGAAGTTGTCAACATGATGCTGAGACATTGTAGATGATAAATTGCGAAGGGATTTTTGATATCTCAAACGTTGTTCCCATGGCAACGCGTCAAACTTTGCTTTCATTTTCCAGCATATTTAAGGCTGACAGTTACATGCTGTGAACTTTTGAATACTCCTCGTATGGGATTCATGCGATTGACACCAGAAGTGGTCAACATGATGCTGAGACATTGAAGATGTTAAATTGCAAAGGAATTTTTGACACATCGAACGCTGTTCCCATGGCAACGCGTCAAACTTACTTTTATTTCAGGCATATTTCAGGCTCTTGGCAGCGTAGATTAAGTTTAAATTTGGCACACACATCTGATTTGTCGGCTGTTAAGTGTTAACAAAAACGTCAGATAAAGGCGTGTCTATTTAGTGACTGACTAGCGCCCCCGTTTGTCTAAAATATGGGGTTTCTTTAACCTACTGTACCTAAATGGGTCAGTAGCAACATGAAATAGTACACTGATATATACCCACTTGATGCACATGCCCACCGTGCATCGTTTTGTCGGAGGCACCGGGTAGCGGTAAACAAACGTGCGAGGGCCCGCCATCGCTGCTTGCAGCTATATTTATTTTTATTATTATTTTTTTTTTTATTTTTTTTAACACTTTTGGACTTTTTGGGTGCCTTAACATACTCGAAAACTCTTGAAAATTGGCACAGACGTCAGAGTCGTCCGTCATCGCAGAAATCCAAAGGCTGGAACACGGGCGTGGCACGGGGGCTCTGTAGCGCCCCCTGTAATGCAAAAACAAACATTGGGGCACAGATTCGACAAAAATTTACGCACATATACGGGAGTTGGTACGCATATAGATCTCATCGACCCAAACAACTTTCGCCCTCTAACATTTAAGCTCCGCCCAACAGGAAGTCGGCTATTTTGGATTGTTTAAAAAATGCATGCGTTGAACTTTTAAATACTCCTCCTAGAGGATGCATGCGATTGACACCAAACGTGGTGAACATGATGTCGAGACATTGGACTTGCTAAATTGCGAAGGGATTTTTGATATCTCGAACGGTTCTGCCATGGCGAGCCGACAAATTTATGGCGAAATCAGAGAAACAGGAAGTGTCTAATATCTAAGGCAAAAAATGTCTTATTGTGATGACACGCGGGGTGTTTGTTCGTCTGAAGATTCCGATCGCATCGATGTGCCTATTGTGACTCCCGGGTATAGCGCCACCACCAGGCGCCAGGAAGTGTGTCAGTCACAAAGGTGGATTTTTTTGACAGTTCCAACCGATGTTCTTTTAAATACTCCTTCTAGAATATTCATGCGATTGACACCAAAAGCGGTCAACATGATGCCGAGACATTGTAGATGATAAATTGCGAAGGGATTTTTGATATCTCGAACGCTGTTCCCATGGCAACCTGTCAAACTTTACTTTCATTTTTAAGGCATATTTAAACCTTACAGCTGCATGCGGTAAACTTTTAAATACTCCTCCTGGGGAAATAATGTGATTGACTCCAGAAGTGGTCAACATAATGCTGAGACATTGTAGATGATAAATTGCGAAGGGATTTTTGATATCTCAAACGCTGTTCCCATGGCAACGCGTCAGATTTTACTTTCATTTTAAAGGCTTATTTAAGCCTTTAAGTTGACGCCGATGTTCTTTTAAATACTCCTTCTAGAATATTCATGCAATTGACACCAAAAGTGGTCACCATGATGCTGAGGCATAGTAGATGATAAATTACAAAGGGATTTTTGATATCTCGAACGCTGTTCCCATGGCAACGCCGCAAACTTTACTTTTATTTCAGGCATATTTAAGGCTCTTGACGTGCTTAGATTAACCTTAAAGTTGGCACACACATCAGAGTTGTCGGCTTTTAAGTGTGCACAAAAAGATCAGACATAGGCGTGTCTCTTAAGTGGCTCACTAGTG